>NC_053495.1:94577188-94880188 GCF_905171775.1 Rana temporaria
AACCAGACCAATTTTCAGCTTTCGGTGCTCTCACAATTTGAATGACAATTACTTAGTCATATGCCCCGTACACACCATCACTTTATGTGATGAAAAAAAACGACACTTTCTGTGAAGTAAAAAATGACGTTTTTGAAACTTCAATTTTCAAAGACGAAGTTGCCTACACACCATCGTTTTCTCACAATGATCTTGCAAAGTGAGGTTACGTTCCACCACGTTTTACCATTGAAGCTTGCTTCATAAGTAGCTTCTGGGCATGCGTGGATGAAAAAACGTCTTAGAAAACGACGTTTTTTGCTACACACGGTCAATTTCTGTGAAGTAAAAAGTGCACTTTTGAAAAACGACACATAAAATTGAAGCATGCTTCAATTTTTTTTGGTCGTTTTTTACAAGACATAAAACGACGTTTTCCCCCACACACAGTCAATTAAAGTGACGTTTTTAAAAACGTCATTTTTTTTCATCACATAAAGTGATGGTGTGTACGCGGCATTACAACATTGTACCCAAATGACATTTTCGTCCTTTTTTTCACACATATAGAGCTTTCTTTTGGTGGTATTTAATCACTGTTGGGTTTTTTATTTTTTTGCGCTATAAGAGAAAAAAGACTGAAAATTCTTTAAAAAAAATGAAATTTTCTTTGTTTCTGTTATAAAATTTAGCAAATTTAGTATTTTTTCTTCATTCTTTTGCATAATGTGAAATATGAAGTTACGCCAAGTAAATAGATACCCAACATGTCACCCTTCAAAATTTCACACGCTTGTGGAATGGCGCCAAACTTTGCTACTTAAAAATCCCCATAGGCGATGTTGCAGGGTATTGTGGGGTATTGCAGAGTAGTGTGGGGTATTGCAGAGTATTGTGGGGTATTGCAGGGTAGTGTGGGGTATTGCAGAGTATTGTGTGGTATTGCAGAGTATTGTGGGGTATTGTGGGGTATTGCAGAGTATTGCACAGTAGAGTAGTCTTAGTATGGGGCAGGGATGGCTGGATCTGTGACTGCATTTGTCACAGATCCAGCCCACAGCACTCGTGCTGCATCCGCTCTCTCCCCTCTCCTCTCACACTGTACCGTTCGGTACAGAGAGGGGAGGGAGGAACCGGTGTCATCACATGACGCCGGTTTGTTTACAAGTGATCACTCCGTCATTGGACGGAGCGATCACATGGTAAACCGCCGCTATTAGCGGCGATTTACCGTGATCCGTGAGCGATTTATACCGTGAGCGATTTATACGTCTACAAGGCGGTTCCTTAACTCTGGGAGGACGTCCATGGACGTCCTCCCAGAGTTAAGGAACCGCCTTGTACTGTAGACGTATATCGTCTATAGGGTGGTGAGTAAGCGGTTAAACAGATGTTTTGCGTTGGGAAAAATAATAAAGAATATAAAGTTTAAAAAAAAAGTCTGCTAATTCAGCAATTTTACCTATTCGTAAGGCTTCCCTTTCTTTTTCTGTTGCATGTGATGGCTATTCTTTAGGCCTAAAAAAATAAAAGCCCATAATCCCAATCGCATTTTGCGATCCACCAATCAAAATCTTCTTCAGATCCCGAAAGCCAACTACAAGTCCAAAGGAGATAGAAGATTTGCGGTCCAAGGTCCCAGACTATGGAACGCTTTACCAACCAGCGTTCGGTTGGAGGAGAACCACTTAGCCTTCAGGAAAAAGATCAAAACTCATCTCTTTTGATATCAAAAGAGACAGGTACATCAAGCGCCCAGAGGCGATTCAGTTCGCATGTATCGCGCTATATAAGTTTCTCATTCATTCATTCATTCTAGTTCACACTGGTGTGACATGAAAGTCATGCGACTGTTGATCCGACCCTGCCATTCGATTTCGGTCTGACATTGATCCGACTTCCATGCAGCGTTAATGAAAGGGATCTGATTTTTATCTGACTTTGAGATGAGTGCAACATGGGTCTTGAGAGAAAACCGCATCCCAAAATTAAAAAGAAAAACCGCTTGGGAGACCCCCCATAATCCATGCAGACCCTTTTTCCAGCATGTAGCCTGACAGGCCAGGAAAAGGGGGGGATGAGCGAGAGCCCCCCAAACCATACCAGGCCACATGCCCTCAACATAAGGGGAGTGCTTTGTGATTGGGACATGGCCTCGTCCCCACAACCTTGGGCTGTGGTTGTGGGGGTGTGCAGGCAGGGGGCTTATTGGAAACTGGAAGCCCCCTTTAAGAAAGGGGGCCCCCAGATTCTGGCCCCCCTCTATGTGAATGAGCATGCGGTTCCTGCCGTTCTGGTAGCTCTGGCGTCTGACAGTTCTTATATAACTAAGGAGCGTGACTATGCGGTGATGTCACCCAAAGACACCGCCCCCTTGTGACTTCACAGGCCCATCATGCTGAGGTAACATCAAAAAGGAGTGGGTTCTTCAGATGATGTCACCGCATGGCCACGCCTTATAGTTATATAATAACTGTCAGACACTGGAGCTGCCAGAGCAGTGGGAGCCTTCATCAGGGGAGGGGAGCATTTTTTTTTTTAATTGGCGTGGGTTTGCCCTCAAAATCCACACCAGACCCAAACGGCCTACTATGGATTGGGGGGGGCCCACTCTGCTTTTTTTTACAAATAAATTTTGCATTGCTAACATTGCCTCTGCGCACATATCACATGTCACAAGTCAGATCAGTTAAGATGCTGATCCGACTTGGATGCGACTTCCATTATAATCTATGGGCTGAAATCGCAACCAAGTCAGACAAAAGTAGTGCAGTAACCTTTTTAAAAGTTGGATCAACACAAGTCAGACCAGTTAAGAAGGCTCTCATAGGGAAACATTGATTTTTACATGTCATGCGACTGACTATCAAAGTCAGAGCGATTGTCGCACCAGTGTCAACTGGGCCTTATCAGAATTTTAATGTTGATGGTGCAGGATATACAGCTGCTACATTGGGAATGCATCAAGCTCAGTGTTTGGGTAGCTAGGCATCTGCAGGATCCAAGCTTTATATCCATCCCACTGTATTTATTACACACGTCCCCCCTTTTATAATGATCAAAAAAAAAATGGATGGATAATCAGACCTTCATATGTTTTATGGGTGCAGAGGATCCTGTTGAAATTCAAGTTCTCTTGCAGCATATATGGGGTATGTATTGGGAACAGCTGGTTGATCATATACCTATAGTATTTGTTTTAAGGGAGAGCTTTTCCGCATATCCTTGTTCTTCATCTGAAAGTAAATGAATTGAGCAAGTTCAAAATCTTGGACCTTCTAAATAACATGAAAACTGTTCTGTCCACAAGTAATTTGTAATTGCCATCAACTCCTATTGTTTTCTCTGAACTGGTGCCACGATTTTTGTGGCTTTCTAAGCCTGGGCTTCAGCTCATGGTAAAGTTACAACAAAAGTTGAATTGATTGATGTGCTGATCTACACTAAGTATTGGTAACTTCTCTTTTCCCTGTTGTGAACTGGATGGTTTCAGAAGGCTCTTTCACACTTGCGGACCGTATGTATGTGGATGAAAAAGGGACATACATTGGTCCCTATGAGATTGCGGATGTCATCGGATGAACATCCGCTGACACCCGATCTCACCCGCCTACGCAATGATCTGATTCTGCAGACAGAGGAAAACCCTATTTTTCCTTCCGTCTGCGGATCGGATCGGATGAACACAGACAGACAGTCCATGTTCATCCGATCCCCCCATAGGGGAGAGCGGAGAAAAGACAGGGCGGTCCCTGCACAGTGTGCGGGGACAGCCCTGTCATCCGCCGGCTCAGCGGGGATCAATGGAGGGATCCCGGCTGAGCATACAGAGGTTTACGGGGCGGATCATTACTGATCCGCCCCGTGTGAAAGGGGCCTTAAAGTGATTTGGCATAGCTCCTAACTGTCCTTCCTCTGAGACTAAATTTCTCTGTCCCTCTTGCAGTCTCAGTGTGGTTTGTGTGATTAGGGCCATGTCCTTTGCCATACTGTGTGTCCCTTCTTATCATTTCAGAAAGTTGGAAGAGTTTTGGTAAATTTTCTCAGATATAAGTAAAGGCATTTTCAATACTTGATTGTAAAGAATTGGTTGTTTAGGCTGAGGTAGTGTGGTGGGACCAGGTTGGTAACCTGACTTTTGGGTAATGTCACCCACTTTGTTGGTGGACAGTGGTTGGTAAACTGGTATTTGGTTGGTGTAAAAGATTGCTGCTTGGGTCTTAATCTGGGTAGAGACTGACTGAAAAGTGACCTGTTGAGCAGGAACCCGTCAGTGTGTACAGCTGTCTGTTCCACAGAAGCTGGTCTAACAACTGGCTTTTGGAAACATACTGTAAAACCATCATCTGATCAGTGCTTGCAGGTTATTTTATTAATATTTAAAAAAAATGTATGTCCTTTATGGCTCACTGAAGTCTTTTTTGCCTGCTTTTTATTCTTTTACCATGGGAGAGTGGCATTTAGGGAATTCATCTGGATTAAATATCTACGTGTTAATTGGCATCTCATTGTGGTCCATTACTGGGGCATGTCCATACTCTAATAGCATGCATGGCTTCTACTGCGATATTTATTATAGGCTCCCGGTCCTCCTTAGGTGCTTCCTTCTTATATAGGCATGGTATTGGCGTGTGTCTTTGGACCCTGATGAGGTCACATATGACAAAACATGTATCAGTGGTGGCTTTTAACTCTCGCAGTGCTGGAAGAGGATGCAGGCCAAGCGGCGTCCATCTTGGATACTGGCATTCCAGAGCTTTATGTTGTGACTACAAACGCTGTATGCTCTGCAGATTATTGAGGATTCGCAGGATGTCCATTCACAGGAGTGCATTCTGGGAGCGAGCAAGAGGCTTGCTTGCCATGACTACTGGTGGGGGACCCAAAAAGAAGAGGATCAGGGCAGCTCTGTGCAAAACCATTGCATTGCAACCATTATATACTATATATATATATATATATATATATATATATATATATATATATATATATATTATACGATGTAGGTGATATACCATTAACTGGTGTATTCCCACACTGCTCACTATCTGCTGGCCAGTCCTCCGGCATCTTGGTGGCAGGCATCAGGCAGTGGAGGGCATCAGGCAGTGGCAGGCACCCGGCTCCCGTGTCTTCTCCTTCTCGCTTGCGCCATGTCCCCCCCCCCCTCATCCTAGGTATCCAATAGGATTGCCTATCCTTTCAGATAATCAGGTGACGGGTCTCAGACCTGTTGTGGAAATTTGTATTAATGTATGTTGTCAGATGTCCCCCAGTGTCAATTTTGCTGTAATGCGCTGATGTGAGCGTATTTGCACATACAGTTATTGGTGGAAGACCATTGGCCACATAAACCTTCCCGTGGACACGGCAGATATGTTTGCTCTTTTAGGGATGCCTCACCAAGCGACCACTTCATGGAGACTGCATTAATGACTCCAAGCAAACAGATCTGCGTACATGGGAACCATAGCATAACCATACAAAAATGATGCCCACTGAGCCATGATAGAATATGGTTTGTGTCATTGGTAGCAGTGGGATGGTAAGCCATGTAAGTAGTGTTCAAATTGTGAGACACTTTGGGGGTTATTTACTGAAGGCAAATCCACTTTGCACTACAAGTGCAAACTTTAAGTGCACTTGAAATTGCACTGAAAGTGCATTTGGAAGTGCAGTCACTGTAGATCCGAGGGGGACATGCAAGGAAAATAAAAAAACAGCATTTTAGCTCGCACATGATTGGATAATAAAATCAGCAGAGCTTCCTCTCATTTCAGATCTTCCCCTCAGATCTACAGTGACTGCACTTCCAAGTGCACTTTCAGTGCAATTTCAAGTGCACTTTTCACTTGTAGTGCAAAGTGGATTTGCTTTTGATAAAAATAACCCCCTTTGTGTCTCACAGAAAGCCTGCCGCATGGCTCTGCACACGACCATCTGCTTATGTAACTACTGGTATTCTATTTGAATATATACTGTACATGTGTGTGATTGGTTCTTTTGAAAGAATACAAATGTCTGATTGGCTGATTCTGAAGCCACCACCTTCTTTTGTTATTCTTGTTGACAGTATAAATAAACAGCTGCCCATCTTAGGGAGGATTCTGCTAAGCTCAACGTGATACCAGCATCTGTGTCTCTGTTACTTGGAGATAAACAAGCACGCTTTTCCTGGCATTATACAAGAGAGCTATATTTGTGCTTTTAAGCGCAAGGAAATTATTTTCTTATAGGAGAAGAAATGAAGCCATCAGATCTTCCTAATGCAGCAGACCTCGAGTGGGAAAAGACTATACTTCAAGTTTTTTGAACATTTTTGCTGTTCTGTGTTCGGGATCTTGATTCTCTGTCCGCTGGATGGGGTAATGTGTGCTAGGCAAAAGAACCGTATGTTTTTCGTCGCTTTCTGTATAATGGTGGGATTTTAATTGTAGGTCATATTTTTGTAATTGTAAGTAGGTCTATTAATTGGGGGAGTACCTATATTTGAATCCTCTATAGGTCCCATTTAATACAAACCTAAAGTGAATGCTGTATGTGTATGACTGAACAGGCTGACACCGTGTGTATGTAACTGATGCTGTGTAATTGTCACAATGGTACTGATGTGAGCCCACAGGCGAGCAGGTGACACGGGATCCCCCAGGGCGTGGAATCTAAGGGCCAGCCGGTATTCCGCCAGGGACCCCCTCGCGAGTCACAATGGTTTGGGCTTAGCTGCGTGCTGACCCCAGGTCACGACCATCAGGTTCACCAGAAGACACAGTCAGACACGGATGGATAAGAAGAAGCAAAAGGAGAGCCGGATAGCGAGCCAAGGTCGGGGCGGGCAGCAGACAGCGTAATTGGGAGAACTAGATGATTCGGTACACAAGAGATCAGTTCACAAGAAGTCAGGTAAGACGGTTACAGGAAGGGTGCTCAGAAACAAGTGTTGCTCAAGCAACCAGAAACTAGTCTGAGTGTAATTTAAATAGCGAGGCACATGGAGGGCTGGACAGGAAGTAACAGGAAGAAAGGATATATTATATTGTAGTACCTAGGGTTGTCCCGATACCACTTTTTTAGGACTGAGTACGAGTACCGATACTTTTTTTCAAGTAGTCGCCGATACCGAATACCGATACTTTTTTTTAAATGTGTCCCCAAATGCAGCCCTGTCCCCCCACAAATGCAGCCATGTCTCCCCATATCCAGCAATGTCTCCCCATATCCAGCAATGTCCCCCATATCCAGCAATGTCCCCCACATGCAGCAATGTCCCCCGTATGCAGCAATGTCCCCCGTATGCAGCAATGTCCCCCGTATGCAGCAATGTCCCCCACATCCAGCATTGTCCCCCACATCCAGCAATGTCCCCCACATCCAGCAATGTCCCCCGTATGCAGCAATGTCCCCCACATCCAGCAATGTCCCCCACATCCAGCAATGTCCGCCACATCCAGCAATGTCCCCCGTATGCAGCAATGTCCCCCGTATGCAGCAATGTCCCCCACATCCAGCAATGTCCCCCACATCCAGCAATGTCCCCCGTATGCAGCAATGTCCCCCGTATCCAGCAATGTCCCCCGTATCCAGCAATGTCCCCCACATCCAGCAATGTCCCAATATCCAGCAATGTCCCCCACATCCAGCAAAGTCCCCCGTATCCAGCAATGTCCCAATATCCAGCAATGTCCCAATATCCAGCATTGTCCCCCATATGCAGCAATGTCCCCCGTATCTAGCAATGTCCCCCGTATGCAGTAATGTCCCCCGTATGCAGTAATGTCCCCCGTATGCAGTAATGTCCCCCGTATCCAGTAATGTCCACCGTATCCAGTAATGTCCCCCGTATCCAGTAATGTCCGCCGTATGCAGTAATGTCCCCCGTATCCAGTAATGTCCCCTGTATCCAGTAATGTCCCCCACATCAATGTCCCCCACATCCAGCAATGTCCCCCACATCCAGCAATGTCCCCCGTATGCAGCAATGTCCCCCACATCCAGCAATGTCCCCCACATCCAGCAATGTCCCCCACATCCAGCAATGTCCCCCACATCCAGCAATGTCTCCCGTATGCAGCAATGTCCCCCGTATGCAGCAATGTCCCCCGTATCCAGCAATGTCCCCCGTATCCAGCAATGTCCCCCACATCCAGCAATGTCCCAATATCCAGCAATGTCCCCCACATCCAGCAATGTCCCCCACATCCAGCAATGTCCCAATATTCAGCAATGTCCCCCGTATCCAGCAATGTCCCAATATCCAGCATTGTCCCCCATATGCAGCAATGTCCCCCGTATCTAGCAATGTCCCCCGTATCTAGCAATGTCCCCCGTATGCAGTAATGTCCCCCGTATGCAGTAATGTCCCCCGTATGCAGTAATGTCCGCCGTATGCAGTAATGTCCGCCGTATCCAGTAATGTCCCCCGTATCCAGTAATGTCCCCCACATCAATGTCCCCCACATCCAGCAAGGTCTCCCCATATGCAGCCATGTCCTGTCCCCCTTACCTTCATCGCGCCGCATCCCCGCTGCTGCCGACTGCTTAATATGGGCGGGGAACATTACAGCTTTGAACAGCTGTAATGATTGGCGCCGCGCTGCGTATAGACACTCCCCCTTGCTCGGGATTGGACAGTTCACTCGAGCAAGGGGGAGTGTCTATACGCGGCGGGCGGGAAAGACTACAGCTGTTCAAATGAATGCTGTAATGTTCCCCGCCCGTATTAACCAAGCGGGGAATGCGGCAGGATGCGTTGTAGCGACGGGAAGGCGTCGGCGGCGGCGGCGGGAAAGTATTCTATTTTGGTATCGGGGGTATTTGCGGGAGTACGAGTACTCCCGCAAATACTCGGAATCGGTCCCGATACCGATACTAGTATCGGTATCGGGACAACCCTAGTAGTACCATGTGGTCGCGGTCCGGCTTTCGTATGCCATTTTGCTGTAGTCCAGATTTCATCTACCATGTGGTTGTGGTCCGGCATTCGTCATGGCTTGATTTTCGTTTGTTTCCATTTTGTGTCTACTGTGTTTTGGTTCTGGTCAAATTTCTCTGCTTTTCGGCCAGGTTTCAACGTTTAGTATGAGTTAAGTAGTACAGTCTGTTCTGTGTTGGAAGGGTGATTTTGGGTTGTAGAGGTGCAATTTCCATGCGGTCTGAGCCACCGTCGCCATTTTCTTGTTTTCCTTTTGAGTGAATTCAATCTTCAGTTTTAGCTATTTTTGTACTATTTGTATACATTTCAGTGAAACTATTGCGTTTTTTTTGTATTGTATTTCGGTTTTGGGTGAGGTTTCTACTTTGCACTGAATTTCAGTGGATAGTTAGACTAACTTTGACTGTGAGTTTTTAGTGTGTTTTCTTTGATTTTAGTTTTGGCTGTTTTGGCGTTTTTTTTTAGTTTCTCAGAGGGCAATTGCCCTCCCCCATTGTTTTGGGTTTTATCACTTTAGCTGTATCTTGTATTGTATAGCTTGCGGTAGGAAAAAAAGTATTTTGTTGACCTCCTTAAGTCATCTTTTTACAGGAGTTTCAGTGGTCTGACTGCCTAGGGGATATGGGAGTAGAGGGAGGATTCCTCATTTTGCAATAGGGGGGGGGGTTTATTTCGCCCTTTCCTGGAAAAAAAGTTTTTTTAAGACATTGAAGTTTCCTTTATGATGTTAGCCATAGATTTTTTAATGTCTTGATAGACATAATTTAGAAATTCAGGAAAGATGAAGCTAGGCTTCCCCTTCCCCTCTCTCTTCCTATCCATTGGATAGGAAGAGAGAGTTGGTGGGAGGAGCTTGGGGGCTTTTCAAATGAGCATGTGGGCAAATGGACTTGTGTTTTGGAAGGACAATGGACATCCCTTTGGTTTTTAAATGTAATTCCAGTTGTTTTGTGAAGTTTTATACTGTAATACAGTTTTGGGTAGAGAGTAAATGGGAGGCATCCATGATATTGTTGTAACATCTAGGTACAGAGAGAAGCCACATTGTTCTGTAGAGAGTGTAAGTGTTCTGTGCAGTTTAGTCTGGCGACACAGTGAATGGTCGTACAGCAGAAAACGCTTATGTATGCATACACTGTGAGGGGTAGAGACATAATTTGGGGGGTGATAATGCCTTGGTTAGGGTTTCTAGTTGGGGGACTGGACCAGATAGTGGTTGCAGTCCGTCAATCCACCATAAAAGAATGCTCTCCTAAATGTATGTAAGGGTTTTCCTGGAAGCAGGGGTAAGACGATAAGCCAATTCAAATCGCCATGGGCAATGAGCAAGTCCTTGCAAGGGAAGGAAAGCGAGGCTTTCCACAGTCAGACGATTACACAGCACATGATGTCTAGTTTTGGGGCAAAGGCCATTAAACCCCAAAAAGATTGACATAGGTGGTCCAAGGATACTATTTGGGGCATCACTCTGGAGGGGACATTTGACGCCTGGAGGTGGGAGAAAGTTCATAACTGAGTTTAAACCCAGGCTCTGGGCAGCAAAGACCTTAGATGTAGCTCGACTGTGGCTTCAGAAATCTGTAATGATGAGTAAGTTGATGGACGTGTAGTACAAGCTGTTGTGGTTAAAAATTCTCATGCCTGTTTTTGAACTTTGTATGGCTGGTCCATGCAAGGTTTTCGAGCTGCTCTCGTGTTTTTCCCATTGTATTTTTTTCTATTGCTAAAAGAGTGAATGCACCTTTCCGGCTTGTTGTTTTGTCTTCTCATTGTTTTTATGTAGTAACATTAATATGTTAGAACTTACCGCGGCAACCCTTCTACGCGTTGTGGCTGTTGTATTTTTGTAGGAACATAAAAGTCAGGCCCCGTACACACGTCCGAGAAACTCGACGGGCAAAACACATAGTTTTGCTCGTCGAGTTCCTTGTGAAGCCGCCGAGGATCTCGGCGAGCCAAATTTTCCCATTGCCCAACGAGGAAATAGAGAACATGCTCTCTATTTGGCTCGACGAGTTCCTCGACGGGTTTCTCTGCGAAAAGTGTACACACGATCGGTTTTCTCGGCAGAATACGTCTCCCATCGAGTTTCTTGCTGAATTCTGCCGAGAAAACCGGTCGTGTGTACGCGGCCTAAGAGTTAGAGGGTTGTTGTTGGTTTTGAGGAATGTCAGTGATAATTTACCAATGTACCGCTGTCATTATTGTTTGCCATTCTTTGCAGGTTAAATGTGAAGGATAGAGTAATAACATTTGTTTATAAGTATCTTTTAAGGTCCAAAGAGGTTCTGAAAGTGTACACATGCATAAAAACGCACGCCTAAAGAGGAAATAGTATCATAAACTATTTCATTGTTTCTTTTTTCCTGCACCACTCTAAACCTTCCATTTCTTTCTTCAGTTTGTAATGAGGAAGAAAATGGGATAAATGTAAGTTTTAAAACAAATAATACTAACCTTTCTAATTCTAACCAAGTTTGTGACCTAGTAGGCCACGACTGTTTTTCTTTGATGGAATTTGAATCATCACCCAGAGTCTGATGAAGGACGCTCCCATCCCAGATGCTAAGAACCTTTTTGTCAATGGTTCAAGGTATTACACACCAGATGGTAAGCCACGCACAGGTTATGCAGTGACCACAGTCATTGAGTTCCCACATGTTTGGGTTATCGCCATATGAGGTTTGTTTGGAGGTCAAACAAAAACAAAGTTGTACTTTCCTCAGCAGCGGTCGCCTACATTCTCAGCTGATGGGATAGGTGCAGTCACTATAACATGAACTTCAAAAGGTCCACCACAGGGTTCATGAGTCCCTCCTGGACGCTGAGACAATAACCGGTTTACATTCTTTCCAACCAGGTGACTGGGTCATTGTAAAGAAGCTTGAGGGACGAAACCATGCCAGTCACTGCAAGAAGCTGCTCAACCACACCAGAGAATGAGGAGTATCTTTGTTTATTTATATATTTTTGTTTAGTATATTTTAGCAAGGGTGAGGCCCCTTTCACATGTGCGGACCGTATGTCCGCTTTTTCACCCATACGTTTGCGGATGAAAAGGGGACATACATTGGTCCCTATGTGATTGCGGGTGTCAGCGGATGAACATCCGCCGACACCCGTAATCACCCGCCTCCGCAAAGATCCGATTTTGCGGACGGAAGAAAATCCTATTTTTTCTTCCGTCTGCGGATCGGATGAACACGGACACACGGTCCGTGTTAATCCGATCCCCCCATTGGGGAGAGTGGAGAAGAGTCAGGGCGGTCCCTGCACAGTGTGCGGGGACCGCCCTGTCAGCGGCGCATTGTGAGGGGAATATCCCCTAAACCGTACAGGTTTAGGAGATATTCTTTATACCTACAGGTAAGCCTTATTATTGGCTTACCTGTAGGTAAAAGTGAAAAAAGTGGGTTTCCAACCACTTTAAGCGCAAGGAAATTATTTGTTTATAGGAGAAGCTTAAAATTTCCTGGACAGACCCGCTTTCTGATTGGCTGGAAGGAGGATCAGTGTTACAATAGCGAATATTCATTCGCTGTTGCAACACACCTGGGTGGGCTCCAGACGCAATGCTCTGCATCCGGAGCCCATCCTATTTTGGAGCCTATTAGCTGGCTCTAGATAGATTCTTAAAAAATAACACCCCGCCACTGTAATTCATGCGCCCAGCGTCCTGCAAGGGCCCGGACACATGGATAGAAGGGTGGCAGGAATGGATGGGGAGGTGGCACATGTGCACCTTTAATGGATGGGCTCCCCCAGCTCATCACTATTACTGATCTTTAATCAGCTGTGTCCATTGTTTCACAGACATTTCAAATCAAAAAATGCTGCGTTTCTTACTCCCATGTGCCATAGGCATTACTAAACTGGCATTATCATTCTGCCACAATGTGCTGTGTTCTGTGAATGGAGGATGAGGAGTTGAGTGTCATAATCTCCTCCACTCATTCACAGAAAGTGGTTCATTGTAGGACAGTAATACCAGCTCTGTGATTGGTGGGGAGGGCAAAAAGGGGCAGGAGAGTGGCACAACTTTTCAGATTAGCAGTGGTGGCTGTTAACTCTCACAGTCCTGGAAGAGGAGGAGTGGCAGAGCCTGCAGGTACCAGGATACGCACTTTTACACGGAACTAATGTTTTTGGTGCTTTCATTTCATTCATGTTCCTCACCCATGTTGTACCACCCACAGAGCAGCGCTACAACTCTTCTCTCCATTCCGTACCTCTGTGCCCTCCTCTCTCCCCTCCCTCCGGCTGGAGACAGGGCGTGCGCGGAGTTCCAGTGAGCAGTGCCATGTCCCAGAGCTGGGAGAGAGGGAGAAGGCGCTGAGCACGACGGAGAACGGCGGATACCCTCCCCACCCCCCTCCCTCCAGCACCAGGCATTGTCCGGAACTACTGTGTGCGGATCACAGGAATGATGTACTTATGGGTGAGTGTAGAGGGGAAGCTTTATGGGGGAGAAATGGAGGATGCCCACTAATAGCATCCCTTCACCCTACTCTCTGCTGCTGGCATCTCCTGTCATTATTCTATTCATACCTGTCTTCTATGATGTCACCCGAATCCGGCACCATGGGCCATGTTCGCTTTGTTTACATATTTCTCCTCATTTGTTTTTATACATCAGAGAGAGAGAGCGGTGTGTATGTATAGAGCGCTGCAGTGTCCGAGCCTTCCAGGTATAGAGAGAGAGAACGTTTGTATGTATAGAGCGCTGCAGTGTCCAGCCTTCCAGGTATAGAGAGAGAGAACGTTTGTATGTATAGAGCGCTGCAGTGTCCAGCCTTCCAGGTATAGAGAGAGAGAACGGTGTGTATGTATAGAGCGCTGCAGTGTCCGAGCCTTCCAGGTATAGAGAGAGAGAACGTTTGTATGTATAGAGCGCTGCAGTGTCCGAGCCTTCCAGGTATAGAGAGAGAGAGAGAGCATGGAGCTCAGAGCAGACATTCTACACTACATACACCGAGCTCCACATCCCACACTACACACACCGAGCTCCTCATCCCACACTACATACACCGAGCTCCTCATCCCACACTACATACACCGAGCTCCTCATCCCACACTACACACACCGAGCTCCTCATCCCACACTACATACACCGAGCTCCTCATCCCACACTACATACACCGAGCTCCACATCCCACACTACACACACCGAGCTCCTCATCCCACACTACATACACCGAGCTCCTCATCCCACACTACATACACCGAGCTCCACATCCCACACTACACACACCGAGCTCCTCATCCCACACTACACACACCGAGCTCCTCATCCCACACTACATACACCGAGCTCCTCATCCCACACTACATACACCGAGCTCCACATCCCACACTACACACACCGAGCTCCTCATCCCACACTACATACACCGAGCTCCTCATCCCACACTACATACACCGAGCTCCTCATCCCACACTACATACACCGAGCTCCTCATCCCACACTACACACACCGAGCTCCACATCCCACACTACACACACCGAGCTCCTCATCCCACACTACACACACCGAGCTCCTCATCCCACACTACACACACCGAGCTCCTCATCCCACACTACATACACCGAGCTCCTCATCCCACACTACATACACCGAGCTCCTCATCCCACACTACATACACCGAGCTCCTCATCCCACACTACACACACCAAGCTCCACATCCCACACTACACCGAGCTCCACATCCCACACTACACCGAGCTCCACATCCCACACTACACACACCGAGCTCCTCATCTCACACTACACACACCGAGCTCCACATCCCACACTACATACACCGAGCTCCTCATCCCACACTACATACACCGAGCTCCTCATCCCACACCGAGCTCCTCATCCCACACTACACACACCGAGCTCCTCATCCCACACTACATACACCGAGCTCCTCATCCCACACTACATACACCGAGCTCCACATCCCACACTACACACACCGAGCTCCACATCCCACACTACATACACCGAGCTCCACATCCCACACTACATACACCGAGCTCCTCATCCCACACTACATACACCGAGCTCCTCATCCCACACTACACACACCGAGCTCCTCATCCCACACTACACACACCGAGCTCCTCATCCCACACTACATACACCGAGCTCCTCATCCCACACTACATACACCGAGCTCCACATCCCACACTACACACACCGAGCTCCTCATCCCACACTACACCGAGCTCCTCATCCCACACTACACACACCGAGCTCCTCATCCCACACTACATACACCGAGCTCCACATCCCACACTACACACACCGAGCTCCTCATCCCACACTACATACACCGAGCTCCTCATCCCACACTACATACACCGAGCTCCACATCCCACACTACACACACCGAGCTCCTCATCCCACACTACATACACCGAGCTCCTCATCCCACACTACATACACCGAGCTCCTCATCCCACACTACATACACCGAGCTCCTCATCCCACACTACACACACCAAGCTCCACATCCCACACTACACCGAGCTCCACATCCCACACTACACCGAGCTCCACATCCCACACTACACACACCGAGCTCCTCATCTCACACTACACACACCGAGCTCCACATCCCACACTACATACACCGAGCTCCTCATCCCACACTACATACACCGAGCTCCTCATCCCACACCGAGCTCCTCATCCCACACTACACACACCGAGCTCCTCATCTCACACTACATACACCGAGCTCCTCATCCCACACTACATACACCGAGCTCCACATCCCACACTACACACACCGAGCTCCACATCCCACACTACATACACCGAGCTCCACATCCCACACTACATACACCGAGCTCCTCATCCCACACTACATACACCGAGCTCCTCATCCCACACTACACACACCGAGCTCCTCATCCCACACTACACACACCGAGCTCCTCATCCCACACTACATACACCGAGCTCCTCATCCCACACTACATACACCGAGCTCCACATCCCACACTACACACACCGAGCTCCTCATCCCACACTACACCGAGCTCCTCATCCCACACTACACACACCGAGCTCCTCATCCCACACTACATACACCGAGCTCCACATCCCACACTACACACACCGAGCTCCTCATCCCACACTACACACACCGAGCTCCTCATCCCACACTACATACACCGAGCTCCTCATCCCACACTACACACACCGAGCTCCTCATCCCACACTACACACACCGAGCTCCTCATCCCACACTACATACACCGAGCTCCACATCCCACACTACATACACCGAGCTCCTCATCCCACACTACATACACCGAGCTCCTCATCCCACACTACACACACCGAGCTCCTCATCCCACACTACATACACCGAGCTCCTCATCCCACACTACACACACCGAGCTCCTCATCCCACACTACACACACCGAGCTCCTCATCCCACACTACACACACCGAGCTCCTCATCCCACACTACATACACCGAGCTCCTCATCCAAAACTACATACACCGAGCTCCACATCTCACACTACATACACCGAGCTCCACATCCCACACTACATACACCGAGCTCCTCATCCCACACTACATACACCGAGCTCCTCATCCCACACTACATACACCGAGCTCCTCATCCCACACTACATACACCAAGCTCCTCATCCCACACTACATACACCAAGCTCCTCATCCCACACTACATACACCGAGCTCCTCATCCCACACTACATACACCGAGCTCCACATCCCACACTACACACACTGAGCTCCTCATCCCACACTACAGACACCGAGCTCCACATCCCACACTACATACACCGAGCTCCTCATCCCACACTACATACACCGAGCTCCACATCCCACACTACATACACTGAGCTCCTCATCCCACACTACATACACCAAGCTCCTCATCCCACACTACATACACCGAGCTCCTCATCTCACACTACATACACCGAGCTCCACATACCACACTACACACACCGAGCTCCTCATCCCACACTACACACACCGAGCTCCACATCCCACACTACATACACCGAGCTCCTCATCCCACACTACATACACCGAGCTCCTCATCCCACACTACATACACCGAGCTCCACACACACCGAGCTCCACACACACCAAGCTCCACATCCCACACTACATACACCGAGCTCCACATCCCACACTACATACACCGAGCTCCTCATCCCACACTACACACACCGAGCTCCTCATCCCACACTACATACACCGAGCTCCTCATCCCACACTACATACACCGAGCTCCTCATCTCACACTACATACACAAGCTCCTCATCCCACACTACATACACCGAGCTCCTCATCTCACACTACACACACCGAGCTCCTCACCTCACACTACACACACCGAGCTCCTCATCCCACACTACATACACCGAGCTCCTCATCTCACACTACACACACCGAGCTCCTCATCTCACACTACACACACCGAGCTCCTCATCCCACACTACACACACCGAGCTCCTCACCTCACACTACATACACCAAGCTCCACATCTCACACTACATACACCAAGCTCCTCACCTCACACTACACACACCGAGCTCCTCACCTCACACTACATACACCGAGCTCCTCACCTCACACTACATACACCGAGCTCCACATCCTACACTACATACACCGAGCTCCTCATCCCACACTACATACACCGAGCTCCTCATCCCACACTACATACACCAAGCTCCACATCCCACACTACATACACCAAGCTCCTCATCCCATACTACATACACCAAGCTCCACATCCCACACTACATGCACCGATCTCCTCATCCCACACTACACCGAGCTCCACATCCCACACTACATACACCGAGCTCCACATCCCACACTACATACACCGAGCTCCACATCTCACACTACATACACCGAGCTCCTCATCCCACACTACACCAAGCTCCTCATCCCACACTACACCGATCTCCTCATCCCACACTACACAGAGCTCCACATCCCACACTACATACACCGAGCTCCACATCTCACACTACATACACCGAGCTCCTCATCCCACACTACATACACCGAGCTCCACATCTCACACTACATACACCAAGCTCCTCATCCCACACTACACCGAGCTCCACATCCCACACTACATACACCAAGCTCCACATCCCACACTACATACACCGAGCTCCACATCCCACACTACATACACCGACCTCCACATCTCACACTACATACACTGAGCTCCTCATCCCACACTACACCGAGCTCCACATCCCACACTACATACACCAAGCTCCACATCCCACACTACATACACCGACCTCCACATCTCACACTACACCGAGCTCCACATCCCACACTACATACACCGAGCTCCACATCCCACACTGCATACACCAAGCTCCACATCTCACACTACACCAAGCTCCACATCCCACACTACATACACCGAGCTCCACATCCCACACTACATACACCGAGCTCCACATCCCACACTACATACACCGAGCTCCACATCCCACACTACATACACCGAGCTCCTCATCCCACACTACATACACCGAGCTCCTCATCCCACACTACATCGAGCTCCACATCCCACACTACATACACCAAGCTCCACATCCCACACTACATACACCAAGCTCCACATCCCACACTACATGCACCGAGCTCCACATCCCACACTACATACACCGAGCTCCTCATCTCACACTACATACACCAAGCTCCTCATCCCACACTACATACACCAAGCTCCTCATCCCACACTACATACACCAAGCTCCACATCCCACACTACACCGAGCTCCACATCCCACACTACACCGAGCTCCACATCCCACACTACATACACAGAGCTCCACATCTCACACTACCCCGAGCTCCACATCCCACACTACATACACCGAGCTCCACATCCCACACTACATACACCGAGCTCCACATCCCACACTACATACACCGAGCTCCACATCCCACACTACATACACCGAGCTCCACATCCCACACTACATACACCGAGCTCCTCATCCCACACTACATACACCGAGCTCCACATCCCACACTACATACACCGAGCTCCTCATCTCAAACTACATACACCGAGCTCCTCATCCCACACTACATACACCGAGCTCATCATCCCCCACTACACCGAGCTCCACATCTCACACTACACAAAGCTCCACATCTCACACTACACCGAGCTCCTCATCTCACACTACATACACCGAGCTCCTCATCTCACACTACATACACCGAGCTCCTCATCTCACACTACATACACCGAGCTCCACATCCCACACTACATACACCGAGCTCCTCATCCCACACTACATACACCGAGCTCCTCATCCCACACTACACCGAGCTCCACATCCCACACTACATACACCAAGCTCCACATCCCACACTACATACACCAAGCTCCACATCCCACACTACATGCACCGAGCTCCACATCCCACACTACATGCACCGAGCTCCTCATCTCACACTACATACACCAAGCTCCTCATCCCACACTACATACACCAAGCTCCTCATCCCACACTACATACACCAAGCTCCACATCCCACACTACACCGAGCTCCACATCCCACACTACACCGAGCTCCACATCCCACACTACATACACAGAGCTCCACATCTCACACTACACCGAGCTCCACATCCCACACTACATACACCGAGCTCCACATCCCACACTACATACACCGAGCTCCACATCCCACACTACATACACCGAGCTCCACATCCCACACTACATACACCGAGCTCCACATCTCACACTACATACACCGAGCTCCACATCCCACACTACATACACCGAGCTCCTCATCCCACACTACATACACCGAGCTCCTCATCCCACACTACACCGAGCTCCACATCCCACACCACATAAACCAAGCTCCACATCCCACACTACATACACCAAGCTCCACATCCCACACTACATGCACCGAGCTCCACATCCCACACTACATACACCGAGCTCCTCATCTCACACTACATACACCAAGCTCCTCATCCCACACTACATACACCAAGCTCCACATCCCACACTACACCGAGCTCCACATCCCACACTACACCGAGCTCCACATCCCACACTACATACACAGAGCTCCACATCTCACACTACACCGAGCTCCACATCCCACACTACATACACCGAGCTCCACATCCCACACTACATACACCGAGCTCCACATCCCACACTACATACACCGAGCTCCACATCCCACACTACATACACCGAGCTCCTCATCCCACACTCCATACACCGAGCTCCACATCCCACACTACATACACCGAGCTCCACATCCCACAATACATACACCGAGCTCCTCATCTCAAACTACATACACCGAGCTCCTCATCCCACACTACATACACCGAGCTCATCATCCCCCACTACACCGAGCTCCACATCTCACACTACACCAAGCTCCACATCTCACACTACACCGAGCTCCTCATCTCACACTACATACACCGAGCTCCTCATCTCACACTACATACACCAAGCTCCTCATCTCACACTACATACACCGAGCTCCTCATCTCACACTACATACACCGAGCTCCACATCCCACACTACATACACCGAGCTCCTCATCCCCCACTACACCGAGCTCCTCATCCCAAACTACATACACCGAGCTCCTCATCCCCCACTACACAGAGCTCCACATCTCAAAATACAACAAGCTCCTCATCTCACACTACATACACCGAGCTCCACATCCCACACTGCATACACCGAGCTCCACATCCCACACTACATACACCGAGCTCCACATCCCACACTACATATACCAAGCTCCTCATCTCAAGCCTTGTACACCCGCTCGGTTTTCTCGACAAGAACCAGCAAGAAAACTGCTGGCAGAGCTTTTTTGCAGAGTAAACAGAGCATGTGTACGAGGCTTTCAGGTTTCTCGTCTGGAAATCTGGCCAGAATCTCAACGAGAAAAATAGAGAACCTGCTCTCTATTTTCTCGTTGAGATTCTTGTCGGCCTGTTTCCTGACGAGAAACCCGAGAGTGTGTATACTTACCTGTCGCCATGGAAACCCGCGCATGCTTGAAATGACTTTGACGCATGCGCGGTAGCTTCCAAGGCATAGATAGGGTGAAGCAAGATGGCGGCGACGGCATTGAATGTGACGAGCGCATTCTCGTCGTACGCAATGACGTCACTGCGTTCTTGCCTTTCAAGAGAACCGCAGTCCTTTTGAAAGGTCTGTGTGTACACTCGGGCCCGGATTCACAAAGCACTTGCGCCGACGTATCTCAAGATACACCGCGTAAGTGCAAATATGCGCCGTAGTATCTCTGCGCCGGACCCACAAACTAAGATACGCCTAAAAATAGGCTTCAACCCGCCGACGTAGCGTGGGCGCACATTTAGACTGGTCGCTCCCATTGTTTAGCTATTCAAATATGCAAATGAGGGAAATACGGTGATTCACGAACGTAGGTGCGCCCGACGCAGGCTACGCGATGTGCGCGTAAGTTGTACGTCCGGTGTAAAGTTAAGCCCCATAAAGCAGGTGTAACCCAGCAGCAGACATGCAAAGGTCTGCACCAGGGAACTCAAGCCGGAGTATTTTACGTTGTTTACGTTGGTCGTGTGTCTGGCTGGGCGTAGGTTACGTTCATGGCGTACGCAGTGATCCAGCGTATCTTAGGCAGTTCTGACGTGGTTGTGAGCATGCGCAGAGGGATGCGTCCACGTCCTGGCGCATGCGCAATTCGTGATACGTATCTGTCTGGCGCTCGGCCCATCATTTGCATGGGGTCACGCCTCATTTGCATGGCTCACGCCCACTTCCACCTACGCCGACTTACGCCTTCGAAACCCAGCGCAGTTTTGGGAGCAGTGGCTTTGTGAATTCCATGCTTGCCTCTCTGCGCTGCATCGGCCTAGCGTATTTTAGTTGCGCTACGGCGGCGTAATGTGCGCCCGCTCTCTGTGAATCTGGGCCTCGGACAGCAAGAGATTCTTGCCAAGTATCTCGTCGGGAAAAACAACGTTTTTTTCCTAACGAGATTCTTGCTCGAGGCCTCACACTACATACACGAGCTCCACATCTCACACTACATACACTGAGCTCCACATCCCACACTACATACTCCACATCCCGCACTGCATACATCAAGCTCCACATCCCACACTACATACTCCACATACCGCACTGCATACACCGAGCTCCACATCCCACACTGCATACACCGAGTACACCAAGCTCCACATCCCACACTGCATACACGGAGCTCCACATCCCACACTGCATACACGGAGCTCCACATCCCACACTGCATACACTGAGCTCCACATCCCACACTGCATACTCCACATCCCGCACTGCATACACTGAGCTCCACATCCCACACTACATACACCGAGCTCCACATCCTGCACTGCATACTCCACATCCCGCACTGCATACACCGAGTACATCGAGCTCCACATCCCACACTGCATACACCGAGGACACCAAGCTCCACATCCCACACTACATACACCGAGCTCCACATCTTACACTACATACACCGAGCTCCACATCCCACATTGCATACACTGAGTTCCACATCTTACACTACATACACCGAGTTCCACATCCCACATTGCATATACCGAGCTCCACATCCCACACTACATACACCGAGCTCCACATCTCACCATCTGTCTGCCGAACACACCATTCTCCTCCTCCTCCTCCTCCATCTACAGCTACACAATACATGGATGGGCAGATATCTGCAGGATCATGTGTATATATGTATGGATGGCATCATACGTATAGAATGTACAGTATGGGATCATATGTATATATTATTATATGTTATTAGGATGGAATCATATGTATACAATAAATTAATGGGATTATCGGTATACAATAAATGAATGGGATCATATGTATACAACAAATGAATGGAATCATATGTATACAATAAATGAATGGGATCATAGGTATACAATAAATGAATGGGATCATATGCTGCCATTTACTACACAATCACATTGACAGTCTATGATCAGGTGTATGCAGCAAAGTATCTTAACTAATCATTCCAGTTTATGACACCATGGGGTTCTTGTACAGTGTTGTGTAGTAGATACTGCCACCCCCCCCCCCCATGCTGCCACCCCCCCCCCCCATGCTGCATATCCCAGTGTTGCCATTAGATGCAGCTGTAGTTTGTAGCTATAAGCAGTATTGTAGCTATAAGCAGGACTGTTAACTCCTTCCTGACATCCAGGTTGCACATATACAAGTCCTAGCCCCCATTAACTCCCTAACTTCCATTTTATACATATACAAGTCCTAGCCCCCATTAGCTCCCTATCATCCAATTTACACATATAGAAGTCCTAGCCCCCATTAACTCCCTAACTTCCATTTTATAATTTTATACATATACAAGTCCTAGCCCCCATTAGCTCCCTAACTTCAATTTTATACATATACAAGTCCTAGCCCCCATTAACTCCCTAACTTCCATTTTATAATTTTATACATATACAAGTCCTAGCCCCCATTAGCTCCCTAACTTCAATTTTATACATATACAAGTCCTAGCCCCCATTAGCTCCCTAACATCCAATTTACACATATAGAAGTCCTAGCCCCCATTAATTCTCTAACATTTAGTTTACGCAAATAGAAGTCTAAGCCCTCATTAACTCCCTAGCATTTATTGTACACATATATAAATCTTATCCCTCATTAACTTCCTAACATTGCTAATGCACCTTCAAGTGTGACACATTTTTTTATATGTGTGCGTTTTTGTACATTTGCCACGCATTCTTACATGCACAAAAACACCCGTCTAATTTGGGGTGTCGTTAACAATAGATAAAAATGCATGTTCACAATTTCGTGCTCTTTCACATTAGGGCAATAGGTTGAATGTCATGGTGAATACAGTGATTAATCAGGAACAGTTCCATTATTTGAGTAATTTGACCATGATAGGTATACATCCTAAGTGACTAAGGTGCTTTTGGTGCAGAATTTGGATTCTAACACCTATATTTTTTATTCTCTTTTTACAGTATGATAAATAATATTCATGTTACAGTTTAGAATACTGAGGATTTGATGAGAGTATGTTACAGTGGTTGTAAAATACTGCCAGTATGTTCACATATGGTTAATGTTGGGAGCATCTGTGTGCTAATAAAATGCACCGATGTGAATTATCGCAGGCTTTGTACAGTACAGCTTTTTCACTGCGGACGTACGTGAATGTTGGACATACGTGTACGTTTTGTTTCATATAGCTAATAATATGTTCAAATTACAGAAATAGAAATGCATTTTTAGGTGGGCACCGGCATTATGATTCCATAATGATTCTGCTGTTCTGGTTGTAAACAGAAGGCAAAATGTGTTCAGTTTCAGTTAATTATCATATTTTTTTTATTTTTAGAATTTCTATCTATAGAATTTGAAATGATCTGCACCCAAGCTATGTGTTTTATTTGCATTTATTTCTAATGTTTACTTCAGTAATACCCGTGAAATAATACAGTGAGACACACTTTTCATTTATTTTGTTTTCCATGCTCACAGATCATCCTAATTGTTTTGCTGCTTTACTCATTCTACGTAATACAAGAATGACTGAATACTAAATTCTATATGTAATTTGCAGCATTCCTGTACAGGACATTTCCAGTACTACCTGCATAAAATGATTCCATCTGGAAGGACTACTTACTCTTACTTGTTTCTGTAATAGCCTGCTGGGATATATGTCTATTCTGTTCCCAATCAATTGAATAACATAGTCCTGCGATGCCAATATACTAAATGGCAACACCAAAACACCCTCCCCCTTGAGATGGAAATGGGGAGTATAGCCCATGTGCTCAGTACTTTAGTTTGTCATCTGGACAGTGCTGTACTGCACCAGTCCAACCACTCCCTTTGTCAGTAGTCTGGTAATCCTGGAGCGGTATGACTACAGGATTTCAAATATTTACATATTCTTGGCAAGCAGTAAAAGAGCTTTAAAACAAGTCACCCCTAACCTCAATAGCCCCTTGTACTGTAAAGTAATTAATTCTTAAAGATTACAATGACAGATCTTAGTACCAAACCTGTGGCAAGGGGTCAAATGTGGCTCTTTTTGTGTGGCCCTTAGGCCCTGCAGATAATCATGTATGTGATTTCGTAACCGGCTGCTGACCACAATAAAATGTAATGGTTCAGAATTGTAAATTTTTTTATTTTGAATTGTCTAATAAAGATTTGAAACAACAATCAGAATTATCATTTCCAATGGGACCAAACCCCATTGGTTCTTTACTTAATGTTTAATTACAATCACAAAAATCATTTTTTTTTTTACGAAGATCACCATTAATCCCACTCATGCGCTCAGGTGTGACCAGCCAAAAAAGTCCTAAACCAGTATTGCAACATTCACTGTATCAGTGTCCTTGCAGCCGTCCCTTGAGTTTCCAACACAAGGACTGTGGACAATCTATTCATATATAATTCTTTATTCAAAGATTTTTTCCAGTCCTAACAAAACAAACAATATAAAAAAACAATATCATCAATATCAAGAGAATCTAAACAAAAAACAAACCAAGGAAGCATATGCCCTAGTAAACTTCTTTTTAAGCAAAGATAAAATGGCACTCTCATGCTCCCGGAATGACCCCAATCTCATCTCAACTGTAAAGCCTCGTACACATGACCGGTTTTCCCGGCAGGAAAACTGACAGGAGAGCATTTGGCCCGGGAATCCCGGCCGTGTGTATACTCCCTAGCAGTTTTCCTGTCAGGAAAAAGCCGGGAATCCCGACGGGAAAATAGAGTACCCTGCTCTCTATTTTCCTGTCGGGTTTCCTGCCGAGAAAATCGGTCGTCTGCTTACCTGAGTGTAGAAAAACCGTGCATGCTCGATAACACTTTGACGCATGCGCGGTAGCATACAACGTTAGTCTGGGGTGTAGCAAGATGGCGGCGACGGAAGCGAATGTGACGAGACACCCGCTCGTTGTAGTCGATGACGTCACCGCGTTCTTGCCATTCAAAAGAACGGCGGGTTTTTGTGTGGCCGTGTGTATACACGGCTTTTCAGGGCAAGCCTGCCAGGAATCCCGTTGGGAAAACCAACGTTTTTTTCCCCGACGGAATTCCCGGTCGTATGTACAGGGTCTAAGAATCCACCTCCAAAACTCTTGCATAGATGCTACTAGATGTAATCCACTTAGCTAAAGGCCCTTTCTCGTGTCTATGTGGAAAGAAAGAGAAGTGTGAGGAGCCAGCTACAATAGCAGCTTTTACTTTCCATAGCGTTATATTTGCTGAATGTCAGGGGTCACCAATATCATGAAAGTTGACCACCACTGCCCCAATGGTCTATTCAACCCCATCACATTATGAGTTATTCACGTTGATGTGATTCAATGCCATTTATTCTGAATGGCATCCAAATGCACCTAGCCAAGGGACATGGCTGTGGCATATCACAATGTGTGTAGCAGTGTACTGCCAAAGATACTATATGCACCCTTTTTGGTGGGTTAGTCAACCTATTTTAATGAATGGGCGGGTTGCACACATTCCCGGTAGCTGCAGTCTTGGGGAATGTATATCTGACAAGCAGACTCCTGCCTGTCAGATAGAAGCATTCAGGTGGCTGCGATGACACCCCATTATCTCTACACACATCCCGGTAACGACGCCCCCCTCTGCGGGCCTGGGACCAACATAGTGGGATCCACCGGGTACAGGGGAGAGTAGAGCAGACACACATCTGCTCTCCTCCCCTCTTTGTTGCTGACTTCTGGGTCCACCTCTGTGTCTCCGGCCAGCATGGTTTGGAAAAAATGTAATGCAATGCGACACCCAAGCACATAAAACCCCACTCCCCCCCCCAAAAAAAATTGAGCCCCCCCCCACGCACACATATATGCATGGGCGCCTATGCATGAAAACGCTGATTGCGGTACACATAGAAAATATATAATGTTTTATTTAATTTTCAGACCTAAAATTATTTTTAAAGTGTGAGAGCAAAAAATGCAAAAACAGCTCTGGCAGCGAAAGTGTTAAAGAATGCGCTAACAAATCACAGCAGCCTGAGTAATACCTAACAGTCTATTCACATCAGTGTGCTGCAGTGACACAGTAATACACTTTGGTGCAATACAGTGTCGTTCAGAAATTCCTAGCGCACTTGCAGCACAGCTCTCCTTACTAGGAAGTAACATTTATTACTACCATGTAGTGTGATGCACCATGCTGCATGTATGATTTTTGATCTATTAGCTGAAAACGTGTCACAGATGTGCAGAACAAACTGCACTCCTATGATTCATAGGAGAAGTACAGCCAAAAAAGCTTCGACTATACTTCTCCTTTAAGTAAAACTGGTAGGCACTAGGGCTGCAACTATCGATTATTTTCATAATCGATTAGTTGGCCCATTATTGTTTTGATTAATCGGATAATAGCTTTAAAAAAAAAAATTGAATTTTTGTATTTTTTTGGGGCCAATTTGTTGTTGGGCAGATTACAAAACACAAATTGCCGCAAAAACACATTAGATGCTTTTCTGCAGCTTCTCCATTAAAGTATATTGAACCAAAAAAAAAAAAATAGCACCGTTTTGCGTTAAAAAGTCCTTGCCCTTTCCAAATACGCAGCAGCTGAAAAGAAATCATGGATGTAAATGTGTCCCATAGGAAAACATGTAAATGAACTGTAATGTGTTTCTGCAAAAAGCACCAAAAAACAGAGGTGTGAACCCAGGCCTGAGATGTTTAGTAACATAATGGGGGTTAAAAAAAAAAAATAAGTACAAAAAGAGCAAATAATTGCTACTGTAAGGGGTTCATTTTTTTACTGTGGGACAGTGAAAGTAATATTTACAGTAGCGATTTGCTTTTTTGTACTATAAAGGCCTAATTTTAGTTTTTTTAACCCCATTATGTTACTGGCCGATTAATCGATTATGAAATTAATCGATTACAATTTTCATAATCGATTAGTTGTCGATTAATCGATTAGTTGTTTCGGCCCTAGTAGGCACTGCTTCAGGATTTAGATAAGGCTTGTGAAGAGTATCGGTTCAGGTTATGCATATAGGTGATAACAACAGAAAACCAGAGCAGTGCCAGCAACAGCATAACTGTATAAGATTTAAATGGATTGCTTAGGTAAGCTTTTACGCTACACGGTTGTTGATAAATGTAAAGGATATGGTACAGAGAATATACAATGCATGATACTATGTTTGTTGCGTTATAGTGAATATCCCAACACACATGTACATGCTTTTTGTTGCGATGCATTGCTAAAAATTTTTAAAGATGTTGTAAACTCTGTACTACCACTTTTACCTACAGGTAAGCCTATAATAAGGCTTACCTGTGGGTACCATGGATATCTCGTAAACTTGCACCGTTTAGGAGATATTCACTGTATCCGCATGTGCCGGCATCATCAGCACATGCACTCTGAAGAAACGGCTCGCTCGTGCTGTTTTTTCAGTAGCAGTGCCGTGACCGCCGGCTCCCGCACACTCCGCTCCCACGGAGTGACATCATCATAGCTGCGACCAATCACAGTGCCGGAGCCCGTGGTCCCAGAGATAATTTCCGGGAGAGAGGTGTCGCCGGTCACAGTGGTGTACGGGGACCACTGCAACAGCTTTGATCTAAGGTAAGTTTTTCATAATGAGCTAGTATGGTTGTAAACCCTCTCTTACTTGTTTTACCCACAGGTAAGCGTAGATTAAGGAGATATTTGCCGCAAAGAATGCACGGTTGTCTATGGCGCATGTGCACCGTAGACAACGGTGCAGGCGCACTGAGAATGCCGGTTTTATCAATGGATAATGCCGGCATTGACGGCTCCCATGCGCATGCGCGGAGTGACGTCATTGCCGCCTCGGCCAATCAGAGTATCGGAACGGCAATACCCGGAAGTAAGCTTCCGGAGAGATGTCATGCGGCCTAGGGGAGACGAGGACGGCTTCGATCTAAGGTAAGTAATTCATAATGAGCTAGTATGCTAGTCATACTAGCTCAGTATGGCTTTGTCTTGCAGGTTATTATTTTTTTAAATATATTTTTGGGTTTACAACCACTTTAAGTTGCACTGTAAGCCAATTCAAAGTAAATGGATGCCTGAAGACATGAAACGCTTACTTTTCTAGCATGTACACTATGGAATACATGAACATGAAGGGTTCCTTAGATAAAACGGTATATGCAGAGACTCATAGGTGAGCCCTTTTCTCTGTAAGCTTACTGGAAGCCTACTCACATACAGGCTTGGCCTCATACAGACTTGCATACCCAGGAATGCCTATATTTGCTTTAGTTTCCTCAGGTACAGTTGTTCTTTGTAAGATCTGAGCTCAAGTAGAAAATGCTTAATTATAAAACAGTCTATGAAATGCTTAATTTATACAAAAATAAATAGATCATTATTACACCTCACGCGCTGAATTACATTTTTGTACATTTGTTGGTGAACATTGCATGCATTATCACTGTGCTTTTAATGAGGATGTCCCAGATTTCCTTAGACAGTCCTCATTTTAAAGTGTATGTAAACTATCAAAATGAGCTTCTCTTATTTGTTTATTATTTGGTATAACTTTGAAAGGGTTTGGTTATATTGTGTTTAGGGCTGCTCTGTGACCTGCGCACACTTCATGTGTTATCTCAAGGAGCCCAATTATCCCTCCAAGCTGCAGATCAATAAGTGCTAATGATGTAGACTTGAAAAAGGTTGAAAAATGTGTTTTCAGCACACAAAGGGACAGAGGAACTGAGTGCATTCTTGGTATATCAACATTTTTCTGCACTTGCCGGGTCTTTAACTGCCTCCCATCTGGTTAAAGTACATATATGGCTCAATGGGAGTTTTGCAGATGCAGGTGGACATACCCATACATCCTCCACAATCAGCAGCACCCAGAGTGCGCACTCATGAGCCCAGTGGTTGCTGTGTCCTTTGGACACAGTGGCCCAGATTCAGGTAGAATGGAGCAATATTTGCGTGGGCAAAGAGCAAAGATTTTTCTCTGCGCCCACGCAAATATTTCCATTTGCCCAGCGATTCACGGAGCAGTAGCTCCGTAAATTGCGCGGGCGCTATGCTAATTAGCCCTGCGTAAGGGCGCCTAATGTAAATGATCCCGCCGGGGGCGGGAATCATTTAAATTAGGCGCGCTCCCGCGCCGAGCTAACAGCACATGCTCCGTCGGGAAACTTTCCCGACGTGCATTGCGGCAAATGACGTCGCAAGGACGTCATTTGCTTCTAAGTGAACGTGAATGGCGTCCAGCGCCATTCACGGTTCACTTACGTAAACGACGTGAAATTTAAATTTCACGGGCGGGAGGCGCAGCTATACTTTAGCATTGGCTGCGCCTGCTATTAGCAGGAGCAGCCTTATGCTAAAGGCGCCGTATGGAAACTCCGTACCTTGCGTACGCAGGGCCCGCGCAACTTTTGTGAATCGGTGGTAGTATGCAATTTGCATACTATACACAGATCACAATGGCCGCGCCCCCTAGCGGCCAACGCAAGAATGCAGCCTGGGATGTGAAGGCATAAGGAGGCTTATGTTTGTCACATCCTAGGCTGCATTCGGTGTAACGAGGTTCCTGAATCAGGAGCACTCGTTACACCGGAGCAAGTAAGCACTTGCGCCGCGCAACTATGGTTGCGCGGGCGCAAGTGCTTCTTGAATCTGGGCCAGTGAATCATATAAGCGGGTAAAAGACCAATGAAATTGGTCCTATACCATGTGATCACTCTGACCAATCACAGCGATCACATGTAAACAAGAAAGTAAAAGTAAACATTGGCTCTCTCTCCTCCCACAGAGATCATCTGTGAGAGGAGAGAGAACATTTACAGCTGTACAGTGGGTAGTCTGCAGCCTGTCACACTGTTTTTACACATATCAGTGACAGCCAGCTCACAGTGTCCCTGATCACTAGTCTCCAGTGTAGTGTGAATAAACAGCACAGTCAACCACCTGTCACCCCTGCCCCAGTGTCACCAGTCCTGCCCAAAAAAGTTACCATATCACTAGCTACTTCAGTCAATGTTACCAGGCAATTGCCACCAGCCAATGTCTCTAAATGCCAGACCAGTATACACCAGCACCATTGTCCCGATTACTGCCATACCAGTGTCCTGATCACTGACATACCAGTGTCCTAATTACCACCATACCAGCCTCTTGATCTCTGCCATACCAGCGTTCTGATCACTGCCATACCAGCATCCTGATCATCCCCATATCAGTGTCCTGATCACCTCCATATCAGTGTCATGATCACTGCCACACTAGCTTCAACAGAGCAAGTGTCCCTGACTACAGTGATGCGAGACCAGTATAAACAGCATCAGTGTCCTGATCACCGCCATAACTAGTGTCAGTGTCAAAACTTTAATTTTCCTTCCACATTTTACCAAAACTTGTGGCAAAAAAAAATTATTTTCAAAATGCCTCATTATTCCTCATAGAAAGTGGTTTATTTTCAGAATTGAGTCATTCTGTGGGTGTTTCCACTATCCTGGTGCTCCAGGGCCTCCAGAAATGTGATGAGTAATCAGGAAATTTGATGTGCAATGTATGCCCCTAGAACATGGGTCTTCAAACTACGGCCCTCCAGTTGTTCAGAAACTACAATTCCCATCATGCCTAGTCATGTCCGTGAATGTCAAAGTTTTACAATGCCTCATGGGATGTGTAGTTCCGCAACAGCTGGAGGGCCGTAGTTTGAGGATCCCTGCCCTAGAACATCTGAAGGTGCTCTTTGGATTTTGGGCTCCTCTATGTGGCTAGGTTGTGAAAAATTCTCATACTCAGGAGGAGTAGCAGAATGTGTTTGGTGCTGTAATTCTAAGTATGCCTATACTGTGTATCTTTTTAATTGTCAACTTTGTAATAAAATAATTACAACTTAATTTTCTTTCCACATTTTTCTAATCTTGTGTTAAAAAAATGACATTTCCAAAAGATTCAGTATGCTTCTTAGAAAATATCTTGAAGCGTTCTTTCCAAAATATGGTAATTTTATGGGTGTTTCCACTATCTTGGTACTCCAGGGCCTCCAAAATTATGATAGGTAGTCAGCAATTTAGAAAGCCTTAAGATGCTCTTTGGATTTTTGGACCGCCGCACAACTATTTACGTCGTCAGAATGGCACGGCTGAGCACATGGACATACAGGTACGTCCCCTTTAAGATGCCCAGCCGCGGGTCGCGAGCACGCCGTCGGGACCCATGGACCCGATCGCCGCCGGTTTCCTGCGATCGGGTCACAGAGAGGAAGAACGGGGAGAGGTGAGTGTAAACAAACCTTCCCCGTTCTTCCTAGTGTGGCTATCAGTGATCGTCTGTTCCCTGTGTTAGGGAATGACGATCAATGACATCACACGCACAGCCACGCCCCCCCACAGTAAGAACACTCCCTTAGAACACACTTAACCCCTACAGCGCCCCCTCCTGGTTAACCTCTTCACTGCCAATGTAATTTTCACAGTTATCAGTGCATTTTTATAGCACTTTTCGCTGTGAAAATGACAATGGTCCCAAAAATGTGTAAAAAATGTCATAATGTCACAGTCATGAAAAAAATCCCTGATCACCGCCATTAGTAGTAAAAAAAAAATTATTAATAAAAATGCCATAAAGCCTCGTACACACGATCAGTCCATCCGATGAGAACGGTCTGATGGACCGTTGTCATAGGTTAACCGATGAAGCTGACTGATGGTCCGTCGTGCCTACACACCATCTAACCGATGGTGTGTAGGCACGACGGACCATCAGTCAGCTTCATCGGTTAACCTATGACAACGGTCCATCAGACCGTTCTCATCGGATGGACTGATCGTGTGTATGAGGCTTTATGGCATTTTTATTAATATTTTTTTTATTTTTTTTACTACTAATGGCGGTGATCAGCGATCGTGTCAGAACACGGTGATGTAAAACACGACGTTCTGAAAAATAGAAGTTCAATGCTTCCAAGCATGCGTCAACTTGATTCTGAGCATGCGTGGATTTTTATCCGATGGTTGTGCCTACTAACGATCGTTTTTTTCCCATCGGTTAGGAATCCATCGGTTAAATTTAAAGAAAGTTGGCTTTTTTTTAACCTATGGTTAAATAACCTATGGGGCCCACACACGATCGGTTTGGACTAGGGGTGCAACGGATCGTGCCCGATCCGCGATCCGAACGGGTCGACCTGTTCGGATCGGCACAGAATGCGATCCGCGGAGCGCACCACTGCCGCGGCCTTAGGAAAGGCCGCGGCTTCAGCCTAGCTCCGGAGTGGTCGGCCATCTTGGTACACCCGGCGGCGGTGCGCGCTGACGTCATCACCCCTCCCTCTGCTCGTGGATCTTCTATTCGGCAAGAGCGCGTGCCGCGTACTGTCTGCATGCAACCGAGTACAGTGAGACTGAGTACAGTGAGACTGAGTACAGTGAGTTGACTCATGTTGGCTATTATTACAGTGGGAAAAATGGCTATACAGTGTTACTGTTTACTAGTGTGGGGGCAATGTTGGACTGGAACAGTGATGGTGATGGCGAGTGGGGGACAATGGTGGGCATTACAGTGCAAGTACAGCGAGTTGGATGTTGGACTGGCTATTATATTACAGTGATTACGGGAATTACAGTGATTACTAGTTAATTAATAATTACTAGGTTTGCTGCGGCTTTTAAAGTTTAACATTAAAATAGTCCGTCAGATTTCCAAACACTGTATTTAAGCACATAAGCTCCGTTTTGTGTTGAAAATAAATGTGAAATCTAAAACTCCGGTGGGTGTAGCAAGATTTGTAATTTTTATTTTTATTTTTTGCTGATCCGAAAATGATCCGATCCTTGATTCCTGAACCGAGGATCGATCCGATCCGTGAGTTTTTTGATCCGTTGCACCCCTAGTTTGGACCGATGAAAACGGTCCAGCAGACCGTCGTCCTCTGGTTAACCTATCGTGTGTACGAGGCCTTAAACTATCCCCTATTTTGTAAACGCTATAAATTTTGTGAAAACCAATCAATAAACGCTTCTTGCAGTTTGTTTGCCAAAAATATGTAGAAGAATACGTATTGGCCTAAACAGAGGGAAAAAAAAAGTTTTTTATATATTTTTGGGGGATATTTATTATAGCAAAAAGTAAAAAATATATATTTTTAAATTGTCGCTCTATTTTTGTTTATAGTGCAAAAAATAAAAACTGCAGAGGTGATAAAATACCACCAAAAGAAAGCTCTATTTGTGGAAAAAAAAGGACGCCAATTTTGTTTGGGAGCCACGTCGCACGACCGCACAATTGTCAGTTAAAGCGACGCAGTGCCGTATCGCAAAAAGGGGCCAGGTCCTTTACCTGCATATTGGTCCGGGTCTTAAGTGGTCAATAAACTCACCATGCCTCCTACTAAATACTGTGTACTTTTCAAAAAAGGTTAATTTTCAGGGTGTTTGTAATACCCTGCCATTTTAGGACCTCAAGAATTGAGATAGGCAGTCAATACATCAGGAGTGATCAATTTTCGATATTCAGTATATGCCATAGTTTGTAAACTCTATGGCCCAGATTCACGTAGATCGGCGCATCTTTATGCAGGCGTAGCGCAACTCATATGCGTTACGCCGACGTAACTTAGAGAGGTAAGGTCCGTATTCTCATAGCAAATGCGTCCAATTTTGCGCCGGCGTAACGTAAATTTGTTGGCGTAAGCCGGCGTAATTCAAAGTAGGAAGAAAGTGGGCGTGATCCATTTAAATGAAGCGTGACCCCATGCAAATGAAGGGCCGAACGAACGGCGCATGCGCCGTGACGTGGTCGTATGTCCCGCGCCCCTCTGCGCATGCTCACAACTATGCCCGGCGTAACCCCTGAGATACGCCGGTCCACCGCCTATGCCCAGTGCATAAATACGCCCAGACATGCGCCCGTCAAGTGCAAAAGTACACAAGCATTTTTTTCTTTTTCTTTTATACTCAGGTGATGAGTTTTATTTTTATTTGTTTAAACTCAGGATATGAGTTTATTTTTTTTGGAAAAGTATGCACAGGGTCAGGAGTGCAGGCTACAGTGTGACTGGTGTGCGAATGTGAAGTGGATGTGGTGTGTGTGAGGTAGGGACCCCAGATGGCAAGCCCCCTTTTTTAAAATACAAAAAAAAAATTGATATTTTTTAATTTCTTTTTTTTAATCTTTTTTTTAGTTCCTTTTTTTAAATATATTTTTCTTTAGTTCGTCTTGCTCAATTCGCGGCAGTACCCCCCAGGCACATGCCTGAAGCTGTGTAAGGGGCCCCATAATTCCTGATGGCGGCCCTGCCTGGCATGTTGGCATACAGATGTGTTGTCCTGCAAGTGTGGTTGCTCAGCTCGTCCGTTACGGTGCTGCTGTAGCTGCTCTCCAGCTGACCTGCACACGTCTGGTGCAAAGTTACCTCTGCTTTATGAGGGGTAACTTTAGGCCGGACGTACAGCTTATGCGCACCGCGCGTAGCCTGCGCCGGACGCACGTACGTTCGGGAATCGGCGTATCTCCCTCATTTGCATATTTGAATACAAAATCAATGTGAGTAGCCAGATGCGCCCAGCGTAAATATGCGCCCACGCTACGCCGGCGTAGAAAAGTTACGTCGGTCGGAAGAAGCCTATTTTCAGGTGTATCTGGTTCTGTGGGTACGGCGCATAGATACGCCGGCGTGTATATATACACTTACGCCACGCATCTCGAGATACGCCGGCGTAACTTCTTTGAGAATCTGGGCCTATAACTTTCACACAGACAACATAATATACACTGATTTGGATTATTATTTTTTTACCAAAGAGAAGTAGCAGAGTACATTTTGGCCTAAATTTATAAAGAAAGATGATTTACTTGCAAAATGTTATAACATAAACTGTTTTCAACATTGTTTTCTTTTATATAGCAAAAAAAGAACACAACAATCAGTGGTGATTAAATACCACCAAAAGAAAGCTCTGTTTGTCTCAGAAATGATATAAAATTAATTTGGATACCTTGTTACATGCTTGAGTAATTGTCATTCAAAATGTGTGACAATGCCGAAATCTGAAAAAAATTCCTGTACTGGAAAAAGTTGAAATGGTTAAAGAGATAAAATATGGGGAAATGCGCATGTATTGCAGAGATGCACATAAACTTTATTTAGGGGCAACATAAAAAAGCATAACAGAGCTATCTTTGTATCAAAAACAGTATCAGGTCCCTGGAAACTAAAATCTATACATGCCAGTGTAGAACAAATACAATTTCAATTTATATCCCTTGACCTGTCCAGTAAAGTAGTAATGTTCAGTTAGAAAAATCCACAATTATAACAAAATGTTAAATATCGTGTTTATTGGGAACCTATAAAAATAACCACATTTTTTGTTTGCTTGCACTTGTGTACCCTTTTATTGTATGTTCACTACAGTGTATTTACATTATTTGTAAATGTTACCCTCAGTCAGTTAGGATTGTTAGTATAGTAACAACAAGAGCTTGCATTATTGATTGCTCAGCAACCAAGATCTGTGATCCATTGAGTCAGAACTCCCTGCAGCATTTTGGCCTTAGAAAAGCATTACGATAGGTGTGAGGGCAGTGAAGTGGGTGAGATTACAAGGGAAGTAAGGGCAGTGGAGTGTTTGTGATTACAAGGGAAGTAAGGGCAGTGGAGTGTTTGTGATTACAAGGGAAGTAAGGGCATTGGAGTGTTTGTGATTACAAGGGAAGTGAGGGCAGTGGAGTGGGTGTGATTACAAGGGAAGTGAGGGCAGTGGAGTGGGTGTGATTACAAGGGAAGTGAGGGCAGTGGAGTGGGTGTGATTACAAGGGAAGTAAGGGTGTATTGTCACAGTTTGCTGCCTATCCTAGAATGCTCCGGAAGTCACGTGGCGGCCAACTGCGCATGCGGGATGTGTTCCAAATGCGATGCGTTCCAATGCATTCACGACAGTGCACACCAGTGAAACCTCGGTCGGCATCCAGGCTCTTTCCTTAACATCCCCGTGGATTGGAGGATGTTAAAAAAAAGAGCCAGGAGGCCGACTGGCCACTTTCCCCTAAGTCCACGTCACCCTGAATGACGGCTTCGCTGGTGTGTACTGTCGAAAATCTATTGGAACGCATCGCACTTGCGTTTGGAACGCATCGCGCATGCGCAGTTGGCCACCACGTGACTTCCGCAGCATTCTAGGATAGGCAGCAAACTGTGACACTACAAGGGCATTGGAGTGGTTGAGATTACAAGGGAAGTAAGGGCAGTGGAGTGGGTGTGATTACAAGGGAAGTGAGGGCAGTGGAGTTACATAGTTACATAGTTAGTCAGGTTGAAAAAAGACACAAGTCCATCCAGTTCAACCACAAAAAACAAAAAAACAAAATAAAAAACACAGTAAAATCCTATACACCCAACTCCATACCCACAGTTGATCCAGAGGAAGGCAAAAAAAAACAGCGGAGCATGATCCAATTTGCTACAGCAGGGGAAAAAATTCCTTCCTGATCCCCCGAGAGTGGGTGTGATTACAAGGGAAGTGAGGGCAGTGGAGTGGCTCAAGTAGTGTATGCAGGAGCAGCAAGAAACATTTGTGCTAAAAGTGCAGATGCAGAAGGAAAAACAAACACAGAAACTGGAACTGGTGGACAGCAGATCACAAAGCAGAAAAGTGATCAGGACACAGGCCAGAGATGGTTTCATATGAGCAGTGAAGTGTGGGATCCAAATGCAGAGATGTAGTGCAAGGGACATTCCATAGTCAGTAACATTATTAAAGATATCAAGTGGAGAATTCGATATAGATCCGATACTAGAAAGTAGAAAAGAGTCTATGGTAGATCCACAGAGCAAGTACGCCGGCGTATCTACTGATACGCCGGCGTACTTTCTAATTATAGAAAATGATGTGACCACAATAATTTGACAACTTTTGGCTGCTTGGGGCCAAGTCCCTCCTGACGCCCTGCTCGTGGCCTTGGATGTAGAGGCCCTGTACTCAAGCATCCCCCACGAGCAGGGCGTCAGGATGGCTGGCTCTTTCCTTTATGAACAGGAGAACACCTCCTGGCCGCTGGTAAATTTTGTTTTACAGTTGTTATTGTTTATCTTGACCAGGAATCACTTCATTTTTAACGATCAACTGTTCTTACAAACCCAGGGCGTGGCTATGGGCACCTCCTGTGCCCCAGCCTACGCAAACTTATATTTGGGTGCATGGGAACGTTTTCTAAATGCAAACGAATTATACAGCAGATTCATGGACAAGATACTGGTATGGTATCGATTCATAGATGACCTGTTCATTATTTGGACAGGCTCCAGTGAATCCCTACTTGAGTTTGTACAGATGCTTAACATCAACTAATTTAATTTGAAGTTTACGGTGGTGTTTGATAAGAGCCAGGTCCCCTTTTTGGACCTGACTGTCATCAAACAGGCTGATGGCACACTGTATACTGATCTTTACAGGAAGCCGACAGCGGGAAACACCCTCTTATGTGCCTCGAGTGCCCACCCTAGGCCCCTCATCCGTAGTATCCCATTTGCCCAATACTTACGACTGCGGAGGAATTGTACAATACCAACAGATTTTAAGAGACAGGCAGATGAATTACGAGATCGTCTCCTTGCTCGTGGATACACCCACACTAATTTGAAAAAGGCCTACAACAGGGCGTGCCTTCGACCTAGGCACTCCTTGCTGTATGATCCCTCTAAAAATATCAAAAAACGTATACATGAATCAGTACGATTCATCACAACATACTCTGCACATCATAATGAATTACGCAACATATTGCAAGCTAACTGGCACATCCTCGCTGAAAACAATATTCTGAAGAAATATGTTAAACTACAACCCGAACTGGTATTTCGTCGGGCTTATTCATTACGCGACCGACTGACCAATAGTCATTACACCACGGAAGATACGACACACACATCACCCAGGGGCACCTACAGATGTGGCAGCTGTTCAAGATGCCCATGGGTGATGGAGGGCGACCATTTTCTGTTACCCAATGGCAAGGATTTTTATCCCCCTTTCTCTGCCAATTGTGGCACGAAGGGTATTGTTTATCTCATGATTTGTATCTGTGGAGCCTTTTATATAGGCAAGACCTTTAGAGAATTTCGGCAACGTATGGGTGATCACCTTTATGATTCAAATGTAGGGAAATTAACAACAGTAGGGCGTCATATTGGACTATATCATAGATATGACCTTTCTGTCGTAAGGTTTTTTATTTTGGAAATAATTCCACAACACCCACGGGGTGGAGACTGGAATAGGACTATTTTACAAAAAGAATGTTTGTGGATTGAGCATCTCGATGCCACAACCTTTCCAGGATTAAATGAAATGAACTCCTATAAATCTTTCTTACGCTAATATTGAGATCCTTTTCCAGCCCCCTAGATGGTGGCCCCTCCCCCCTCTTCCCCCCCCCCTTTCCTTTTTTCCCCCCCTCCCTTCTTTCCCTCCCTTCCACCTTTCCCTCCCCTCCCTTTGGAAAAACACACTGATGTCCTAATTGCCAATTATCCCTAAATAGGTTGTGGCATTAATGCGGAGGCGTTTATCTGCCCCCAAAAAATATATACATACATATATGGACATTAGAGGGTAATTATGTGACGTTATCTCCATACCCTATCTTGGCAAAAAAGACTCTGAACTCTGAACTAACAGCCAAGCATTGTGATGGGGTAATCCCACGCTATTTATATATATGTAGTATTGAATATGTTTATCATTTTACATGCAATGCAAATGTCTATGTATTTTTGTTTACAATGCAGCGAATTTTCGGAGCTCAGACACCCTGGTTGGTTGATTGGGCCGTGCACCTGGTTTCCTCCCCTTCCTATTGGCGCGTGGTGTGTCGTCCCCGGCCGTGAGCACCAATTGGAGCTCCCAGTTTGTAGCCTATGACCTGGCGTCATGCCATTGGGTCAGCAGCTACACACCCACGCACTCACGTGCAGGGGTTGGTGGGACGTTGGACGGCGGCGGCGTCGCAATCCGATGACGTCACACGCCGTCCAGGGATACTTACAAAAGCGGCTGATACAGCCGCTTCTGTGAGTTAGCACGGACGCTCTCCCTGGGGACACATGTGGATGTGCTGTATTCGAGGTGAGTAGACTTGATGCCTGTCACTAAGGCTGCTCTACTTCTGACCTGGTAATTGTTTCTATGGATAAATATCTCCTCTTTTGGACTCCTCAGCTGGACCGACTGTATAGTGATTGCCTTTATCCTGGCAATGTAAGGCTATTACATAAGGATTCTACCTTATTCCTTGTGCCCCAGTAATCTGCGTACTATTAATGTAGTGATGGTAAGGCCCCCTTGGGGAACTTTCCTATTATTGACTGGTTATCCTGGTGATGGGTGCTTTTAACCTTAGTAAGGTGCTTGGTGACAGATCCTTTTAATCTACTACCTTTTTACTTAATCTTTATTTTCCACAATCTTTCATGCAACACTGCACTCTTTGTGTGTATATGTTGGTGTTTCCTAAATAAGATCACTGACCTCACGCTTCCCACTAGCCCCCCAATTTCCCCTTTCCTTCCCCTCCTTTTTAAGTTTCTTTTCCCTTTTTAATCTTTTTAATCCTCGATCACAATCTAACCCCCTTTTTTCCCCCCAGCCCTCTCCCTCCCTTTCACCTTTTTTGCCTTCCTCACCCTTCACACCTCACCAATACTTTTGCTTTCTTTTTCCCCCTTCCCTTTCCCTTACATTCCCTTTTATTGGTCATTGCCTACTTCTCCTCTTTCAACCAATATCCTCTTGTTCCTTCACCACCTTTTCCCCCCCCCCTCCCCCTCTTTTCTTTTCTTTTTCCCTTCTCCTTTCCACTAATAACCCCTCTTTCCTCCCCCCCCCCCCTCCCACTTCCCCTTTCTCCCTCCCCCGCTCCAAATTTTCTCTCCCGTCCCTCCTTTTGTCCTCCCCCTCCCCCCTACTTCCCCCTTTTCCCATTTCCCATTTCCCCTTCCTTCTTCCCTTTTTCCTTTCCCCATCCGCCCCCCTTCTTCCCTTTTCAACGTTACCCCAATCCTGTGCTAATATAAAGTCACTCCCAATCCATGGATGCTCCCCTTCCCTTCCCTTCTGGTCCCCCTGTTTCTCCTAATTTTTCTTGTTTATTCCTTACCTTATTGACCTCCCCATTCCCTCCTTCTCTCTCCCCCCCGTTTTCTTCCCCCCCCCTCCTTTCTTTTTTCTTTTTTCTTTTTCCTTTTTTCCCCCCTTTTTTTCTTTTTTCTTCATTCCCCTCCTTTTCTGTCCTCTCTATCCTTTTTGGTCACTTACACACCTTATTCACCCCCTGGTGATCCATACCTCAATAATTAACCGACCATCCCCTATACATATTACTCATTCTACTCCTTACCCCAATAGAGCCCGTCTAAATAAAATATCCCCCTCCACGCGCCACAGAAGGCTTTTGCCAGGCTCCACGTCTGATCATATGACCAACCTGGGTGAGTGCTTTGCTTCACTATATAATGCGCTGTTTTGAATTATACACAATGTATACACATATTGTATATTCTGCTTGTTTATTCATCTGTTTATACATACCTTTTAGAACATAATCTCCTCCTGAAGAAGCGGTAAAACCGCGAAACCGGTCGAGGTCATCGATTCCACTAAGACACAGTCTGTTAATTACTTTCTGATGTATAATGTGGGGATTGTTCTTAAATTGTCTTTTGTATTATATTTGTATTTTCTTTGTTAAATAAATATCGATACCTTTTACCAGATTGTCTGTATCAGTGCCGCGAAAAGTCCCCTCCAAAATCCCTTTCCCCCCAACCCCTGACCTAAATATTGACCTTTATTGGCCCCAAGCAGCCAAAAGTTGTCAAATTATTGTGGTCACATCATTTTCTATATTCAATGGGATGTAGGCACACCTTCTACTTTTTGTACCCTTATTTTAAAAGAGGCGACACTCTCCCCTTTTTTCAAGTACTTTCTAATTACCCACGTCGTATCTTTAGTTTGAATCCTCAAACCAAGATACGACGGCATCTGGGTACGCCTTTGGATCTTAGATGCAATACTTAGGCGTCCGCTGGGTGGAGTTTGCGTCGTTTTCCACGTCGGGTATGCAAATTAGCGATTTACGACGAACCACGAACGTACGCGCGGCCGTCGCATTTTCTAACGTCGTCTGTAGTTGTCTTTTTCCGGCGAATAGTTAAAGCTGGTATTTTGCGGCGTATAGATAGACTTGCCATGTTAAGTATGGCCGTCGTTCCCGCGTCGAAATTTGATTTTTTTTTCTTTTGCGTAAGTCGTCCGTGAATCGGGATGGACGTAACTCACGTCTAAGTTAAAAAAATTACGTCCTAGCGACGTCATTTAGCGCAATGCACGGCAGGAAATTTCGAAGCGACACATGCGCAGTTCATTCGGCGTGGGGACGCGCTTCATTTAAATCAAACCCGCCCAATTTGAAATCCGCCGCCAGAAATACACTACGCCGCCGTAACTTACGGCGCGAACTCGCTGAGGATTCGAAAATACGCCAGGTAAGGTAAGGCGGCGTAGTGTATCTCTGATACGCTGCGCCAATCTACTTGTATGTGGATCTGGCCCTCTGTGTTCATAGTATTATACATGTTGTTGGAAACATTTGGACAGGAAAACAGACTTGTGCAGAATTCTTCCTAAACTTAAAATGAGATTAAAGATGATATTACAAGGTATTATATGGACCAAGGGTCTTCAAACTTTCTAAACAAAGGGCCAGTAAAGGGACAGTAAGTCTTTCAGATTCTAGGGGGGGCAGTGGGTGTAGAAATTTTTTTTTTTTTTTAAGTGTATTTTGTTCGTGTACTCGAGAGAGGAGCCGGACTGCAGGAGTTGGGAGTAGGCAGGCCTCCCCCAGAGGCAATCTGCCACCTTTCTCCATGCCCCGGGTGGCAATGGTGGGTGTGTGAGGGGGTCCTCCCACACAGCCCGCCCTACCTGCTCCGCTTTGAAGCCCAACGGGGCAGAGGGACTCCCTGTAAGGGAGTGAGAGGATTTGCCCGCTCAACCACCCCCGTTAGTCCTTCGCCTCTCTTTTAGAGACCGCGTGGTCAAAGTGCGTGCATGTTAACCCAATTTCGAGTGCGTGTAAGTGTGGTGGTTTTTGTGGGAGGGGGGTGGGCGTACTAAGCACAGGCTTACCTCGCATAGCACACCCACCGGGAGCCGGGCTGAGACCACCAAACTCAATTCACTGAGAGAAAATTTCTTTGTGTCCAGTGGAAGTAAACAATATCATATCTTTGGTGTCAGTAGGTGGAATATTATTATACAGGATTTATAAAGTGCCAACAGTAGTGCCACATTGTTAGTGTCAGTTGGAGGAATAGTGCCCCATCATCGGTATCAATGGAAAGCATTGTGCCCCATTATTGGTGTCAATGGAAGGAATTGTGCCCCATCGTTGGTGTCAGTTGGAAGAATATCGCCCCATTGTTTGTGTCAGTGACAGGAGATATGCCCCATTGTTGGTGTCATTGGATGGAATAGTGCCCCAAGTGCCAGATAAAGGCAAGCAAAGGGTCACATCTGGCCCTCATACGGCAGTTTGGAGACCACTGATATAGACTCTATTATCATCACAAAAACATGCATTTTTTAGCAACGAGAGGGAGGGGGGGGGGGCTGTTTCTTTGGCACAAAGTGTGCAATTTTGGAAAAATGTTTGGCAACACAGTAATGTAATGGGATAAACTGAAAGCCGAGCTCCACCCAGAAGGGGTAGCTCCATTTGTCTGCCTCCAGGTCCCTGCTCCCTCTTCCAGCTGAGTTCTCACTGACTCAACCTCCCCCCTCCTTCCCCTGCAGCAAGACCATTTACAGAGCACAGCGCAATTTGCATCACATGTGAATAAAGTGCAATAGTGCAACCAAAAAATTCATATAAAGCTGGATTCCACCAAAGAAAGTCCCATGGGAGAAAAGCGTTTTTGGAAATGCGATCATACACCTGACGGCGTGACACCCATCACCATAATCAAAAATGGAGGCTTACTGGAAAGCCAGCAACACCTCTTACACAGAGAGGTCACTTGGATCTCTGATCCGCTGAGAAAGAAAATCCAGACGTTCCTCTCGTATGGCGAGTTTATAAGCAGCGATCGCGCAGGCGCAGCAGCATGTGTACATGCCTATCCTGACAATCGTTTTGTCATAAATTACATCATCAGGGGTAAGTACACATGCCTAATGCTGCTCTTTAAATAGTCCCATTTAGAGACAAGGTCAGATAAAAATGACCTTTACATAGTTAGTCAGGTTGAAAAAAGACACAAGTCCATCCAGTTCAACCACAAAAAAATAAACAAACAAAATAACAAACATAGTACAATCCCATACACCCAACTCCATACCCACAGTTGATCCAGAGGAAGGCAAAAAAAAAAGCAGAGCATGATCCAATTTGCTACAGCAGGGGAAAAAATTCCTTCCTGATCCCCCGAGAGGCAATCGGATTTACCCTGGATCAACTTTACCTACAAATCTTAGTACTCAGTTATATAATGTACATTTAGGAAAGTATCCAGGCCTTTCTTAAAGCAATCTACTGAGCTGGCTTTACATCCATTGGTAAGCAAAACATGTCTCACCATAGGTTAAATGAAAGAACGACCTATGCAAACATTGGTAAAAGAGTATGCCTGTCAATCAAGGCAAACAGTTGTTCCTAAACAGCTGAAAAAAGGGAATTAAATGCACAGCGCCATCTTGTGGGTGATAACAAAATCCCTATGAAGGCAAATTATGCCCATCACTCAAGGCAAACAGTTCCTAATCAGCTAAAAAAGAATTAAATGCACAGCGCCATCATGTGGATCATAACAACATCCCCATAAATATAAAAAACTTAAAATTAAATTAATTAAGTGGACACAATTACTCGTCATCCCAAGTAGTATATATAATAATAAAAACAATATAATCATAATTCAAAAATGGTTAAAATATAAATTATGAGGTTTATAGAACAACGCATGCATACATACCATATGTATCCCTAAGAGCATCTAAACCATTCAATTTAACCTCAAAATGTAATGGAATATGATGATAATGGGTCCCTAAGGTCATCTAACCATTCTATTTGAAACACAAAATTAGAAGGACAAATGGTAATGAATTTAGGTGGTTGAGGGGACATCATTATTAAAACAGTTGATGTCCCAGTCAACATTCAAACCGTGGGGCACATGAGAGCCTAATTTGTAGATCCAATTGGTTTCGGCTCTTGAAATATTCTGTTTTCCAATACTGCCTCGCCAATAGGGAACTTATTTTTCAAGGGCAATGAAAGTGGTGCCCTTGGGGTCCCTGTTGTGTTTTAAATCATAATGTTTAGAAACATTATGTTTATCAAAATCCTTTTGGATATTGGCATATGTAGCATTCGTACAGTACACCCTACATATTCCAACCCACAGGGGCACTAAGGAGATATATGACACATTTAGTCATACATGAAATGAAAGACTTAATGGGATAAGTTACTCATGTGCCTACTGAGGTACGTTCAGTTATTTTCCTCCCCCTATGTGTATTAATTCTACAGGCCTGACATTTTCCACAAAGGTAATAACCCTTCAGATCACCAAAAAAAAGTAGGTCTGATGGGGGGATTTAGGACAATAGATGCTACAGTATTTCTTAAATTAGGTGCACCCCTAAAGATAACCCAAGGTTAATCAGGTACTCGAGGGCCAAGAACACAGTCACTCTTTATGACTGACCAATGTTTCTTAATGATCCTTTTAATTACTCAATGGTGGCTTAAAAAGGTAGTAATAAAAGCAGATCCAAAGTCATATAAATTACCATCCTGATGAGGATGGTCACCTATTAATTGCTGACGATCCCTGCTACCAACTTCGTGTATTAGGGAATCTAAAGATGTTTTATTATAACCTTTGGCCAGGAACCTAGTTTTAAGAATAGATGCTTCCCTTAAATACTCATCCAAATGGGTACAATTGCGTTTTAAATGCAAAAATTGTCCTTTAGGCACAGCCGTTAACCAGGAGGGATGGTGACAAGAGTCTAATAGAATGTACCCATTCCTGTCTGTCTGTTTAAAGAAAGTGGAGGTAACAATTCCATCCTTTTGTATTGAAATTCTCAAATCCAGGAAATGCATATCAGTAGGGCTTACCTCATGACTTAGGACTATACCCCTATTATTAGCGTTAAAAAAAAATAAACACAAACGCATCCAACGACTGAAGATCACCGTCCCATATAAAGAGGACATCATCAATAAATCTTTTCCATAGAATTATCTCTGGACGTTTGTTACATAAAGCAATGTCCTCTTCCTACTTTGACATGAAAAGGTTTGCCATACTGGGAGCAAGTTTTGTCTACAACCTTTGTTTGCAAATAATATGACCCATTGTGAAAAAAGTAATTATGTGACATAGAGAATTCAAGCAACTTTAGAATAAAGTTACTTTGTGCAGAGGGAACAGCAGTATCTCGGAAGAGGAAGCATTGAACTGATTCATACCCTAGTTATTGTGAGATGGATTTGTACAAGGATGCAACATCAGCAGTCACTAGTAGGTATGTAGGCTTCCACTCATTAGTATTTAAAATATTAATGACATGTTTCGTGTCCTTGAGAAAAGGAGTACCCATCACCAGCAAATAATGATCAATATTTTTGCCGACTTGGGATGTAATAGAGTCTACACCACTGATGATGGGTTATCCTGGAGGGTTTATCAAAGTTTTGTGAATCTTTGGCAACGAATACATTGTGGGCAATCTAAGAGCCAGAGGTGTCAAATGCTCCTCCTTTTTGTTTAAAATGCCCATATTAAATTCCCCCTTCACAAGTATTTTAAGTTTTTTAAATTTCAGCATGAGGTCCATAGATAAAGGGGAATAGGTGTTACTATCTGATAAGAGTCTCTCCATTTCCTGTGAGTATGTTTATCTATTCAGAATTACAATCCCCCCTCATTTATCCGCTGGTCGGACAGCTATATCTTTCCTATTGCACAAACTATCTAATCCTATCCTGACATCACGTTGAGGTTGTATAGGTCATACTCTCAGATTTTGTAAGTCTTTCATTAATGTTTGGGGCACTGTTTTCAGGGGAATTAAAGAGAAATGCATTAGTCAGGCCAGAATGAACAAATTCTCATGTGCCCCTTGCTAGTTGCCTAGTGGTATTACCTATGAGATATATTTTAATATTCAGCCTACGCGTATATTTCTGTATATCTATAAAGGTCTGGAAATTGTTTAGATTACAAGAGGGTGAACTCTTAAGTCCTTTACCAAGGGTTGTGACCTCCTTTTTTAGATAGTTCCTTGGTACTAATATTATTTATACCACTGTCACTTAGATCCTCCTTCTTTTTGGATTGAAGGTGCTTTCCTCCCTCTGGTCCCTCTCGTGTCCCCCTTGTGCCCCACTGAAAAACCTGTTGATTATGGTTATCACTTGGGTAATGATCATACCAGGGAGGTGGAACTGAATGATCCCTAATGACTATTGATTCAACACCTCCATTCTCATTTGTAAGGGGTGCAAACCTATTATAGGTATCTACGCTATAGTGATTAGGGGGGCCACCGTTATTCTGAGGGCCATGTGAATCCCCATCACCATAGTGTGTATATTGTTCCCTTCTATTTCTCCATGGTGGAGGAGGCCCCCTACGGGGGGACTGATAGTTAGAGTGAGTTGAAGGAACTTTATAAGGTGGTCTCCATCCCTGATTGGCATTGGGGTAGTGTTGTTGACCCATCCATCTTCTCTGGGGGTTGGGGGAGGAGTGATATGAACCATAAGAGTAAGAATGATTTTGATTTACTCTACCATCACAAGAAGAAACCGGGGGTACCACAGGTAAGACTGCTGTACTTTGCTGCCCTTGACCAGGTTGCGGTACTGGATTAGTTACTGGTATACATTGCCATTTAAAAGCTACATTGTCTTTGTAGTCCTTGACATTTCTATTGTATTTCCTTTTTTCTTCTTTTTGGTTTTAATTCCTCCTTGATAAGTATGGCATTTAATGGTTCTGATTTTTGTATGTAATCTGGCTCATTTTTAAAAGCAATACGTTTGTTTTTAATAACATTAATCTGGGAATCTAATACAGTCAATTCTTGTGACTTTTTACTTAAAATTTACTCCTGCCTCATTAAATTGTTACTAAACCCACAACAGTAAAATCGGTCTGTATATGCAGCATAACTGCCCTAGTGTAATACTGTTTTTAAATTATTTAAAATCAAAATCACAGTTAGAAAGTTGCACTTACAAACATAGGAATGATTTTCACATGCACAGCAAGAAATTTGCCTCTTCTCCCAGCCTGTGTGGCTGGATTGGCTCCAGAACCCAATGGGCGATGTATTTGTAGCTGCTGACTTTAAATTTTTTCTGCTGGAGCCTCGAGCTCCTCTTTAACAACGAATTCCATGGTGATCTTATCCCAAGGCCAAGGTTGTAGACAGTTTAATAAGATCTTCCTGTTCTAAATTGATGTGGTGCACAAACTGACAAAATCTTTGGAGTCTAAACCTATATTCAACTGCCAGGAGGAACGCTGGATCTGGTTAGACATTGTATGGATACCAAAGGGAATTGTTAGGCCGGCCATACACGGAGCAAATTTCTTTCATCGGTCGATCAACTTCGTACATTCAGCCTGCCCGTTAAGGTTTCGAACTGTGTATGGCCAGCCTAAGTGTATAGTCATGGTAGATCTATAGGACAGAGGGTCGGAGATCCTAAGGCAAAGGTAAGAATCTTGTCACTGTGCCAAAAAGATAGTTTCTTACTAAGTGGCAAGAGTAAAGTATTGCTAGTTGAGAGTTGTCTGATCTGGGATACAAGATTAAGCTGTAGAACATTTTTGGTGAGCCAGCTGGGGATTAGTTCAGGAAAGTGCAACTGGTTCAGTGCCTAAAGTGGTTGTAAACCCTTACATATACCCAGTAAAGGGACTACCTTCAGGTTTATACATAGAGATGAAACAAATCCTCCTACATTCGTTGTATATGTCTATCTGCAGGCTTCTCTACATCTGTTCAAAGTGCTGAATTTTATAAGCTTGTACTGAGAGTTCATAAAAAAGCGAGCAATGAGATGAGGTTACACACTGCAGAGCTCAGTGAGGAGAGGCTGGGAGCTGATTGGGGGGGACAGCCCCCCCTTCACACAGCTCATAGGAACATAGCTGAGGATGTCAAACTGGTGGATGTCCCCCATCACCATTTTTCTTATGGTGTCAGGAACAATAGTCAGGTGTGATTCATGCTGATAGCAGAGGAACAAAGAAGCAGAAGGAAATTACACTTATGCCAGGTACATACGATGGATGTTTTTTCTGACGGAATTCTGCTCAAGCTTGTCTTGTGTACACACCAAATTCAGACCATCAAGAACGCGGTGACATAAAACACGTACGACGGCACTATAAAGTGGAAATTCCATTCCGAGTGCGGCACCCTTTGGGCTGCTTCTGCTAATCTCGTGTTATTTGGAGTTTGGTGAGAGACGATTCGCGCTTTTCAGTCTTCGTGCTTTTCAGTTTGTGCTAGTGGGTTCATATCTGTTTTTCAGTTCGTGTAGTCAGTTCGTATCTGGTTTTCAGTGCGTTCTTGTCAGCTTGTTTCTGATTTTTAGGTCGTCCTTCATAGGCCTTGCTGTTCTACAGTGCGTTCTGTTAGTTCATTCTGACCAGCTGACCGTTTTCTAGCCATGTTGTGGGTACGTACTCATCGTAAAGTTCGTGCTGTGCATGGGCTTGGTGTTGGGCTTCTTGCTTTGACCCAAACTCAGTCCATGAACAGGATGAGGAGGAGTTCATGGATGAAGAAATGGTTGCTCCAGCGTGACCATTTCTGTCATATGCCTTTGCATATGACAGAAATCCAGGAGAATAATCCTGATGATTTCAGGAATTATCTCTGGATGACGGACCCCATTTTTCACCATCTGTTTGCTTTGCTGTCCCCTTATATTACCAAGCAGGACACATGCATTACTCCTAAGCAAAGGCTAGTCGCCACATTGCGCTACTTGGTGACAGGGAGAAGTCTGCAGGACCTCATGATGGCGGTGGTGTCGGCGACATATGAGTTTCTTTAAGTTGACGTGGATGGAGGAGTTTTTGCCCAGACGAAGTTTGCCAGATGACTTCAGAGTGGTGGCTTGGCATTGCCACCTGCTGTGGAGAACATGGAAGGACTCCCGTTCGTGTTTATTGCTGATGAATCGTTTGGTCTGGGTGATCACCGAATGAGGCTATTGCCCCAGAGGACCCTCACCCCAGAGAAGAGTGTTTTTAATTACCGGCTGGCCAGAGCCAAAAGAGTCGTTGAGAATGCCTTCAGGATTCCTGACAGCAATTCATATGGCGGACTACAAGCTAAACCACATTTAGCATGGTGCATACTTCACAACTTTTTAAGGCAAAATGCACCCAATTATGTTGCCTCAGTTGAGCCTGAGGCCGGACTTCCTGTGAATCCCCTTACGGGCCCGGAAGCTGGCTGTCCTGGCTTGACCCCCCCCCCCAAAGCGTCCATGAAGTGCGCCAAAAATATGTAGAATATTTTACGGGTAGGGGGCCATTGCTATGCCAGACAATTTATGAATATTTTCTAAAATAAAAATTTGATCTGATAAAAATCTTGATTTTTATTTATTGCTTGTTTCTTTTAGCTGTCTCCTAGGTTCTCCTAGTGCACTTGTAGTGCCAGGTGTTTTTTCCATTATTTAAATAACCCCCATTGTCACTGTAAACACCAGCTTAATACAAAAACTGGTATTGAGCATTGAAAGAAGAAGCCACACATTGTTGAGTAGAATTTTTTTTTACTCTGTGCACATTCACATGTGAGTTATAACATTTTTGGGTAAAATAAAACATATTTTTTTTCTAAAGTTTTACAATAAAAACATTTTTTTTTTTTTTTTGCATAAACAGGCATGTTTCAAAACACAACATACACAACTCTGGAACTTACAAAGTTCAACCTTGAAAAACTGAAGGCAATATCAGACATTATAGTGTGTCAAAACTGTGTTGATCTTACCTTCATCAGATGGGGTGATGTCACCCCTGTAAAAGCCAAATTTTGAAGATGCACTAAACTTGAGATTCAAAAATGGGGATTTCCCTTCTGATCCCATGCCTAATGTCAACATGTGCTATCTCCCATCATGGGGGATCAGTGGACGTGTTTTGGGGGTGCAACCCCTTCCTCTCACCTACTTGAGTTGCGAGGAAGGGATGCACCCACAAAACGTGTACATTGATATCCCCTGATGGGAGATAGCACATGTTGACACACTGGGCTAGATTCACATAGATTAGCGGATCTTTAGATCCGCGTAATCTATGTGATTTACGATCCGCCGGCGCAATTTTGCGAGGCTAGTGCAGTATTCACAAAGCACTTACCTCCAAACTTGCGCCGGCGGATCGTAACTCCCCCGGCGGAATTCAAATTCCGCGGCTAGGGGGAGTGTACAATTTAAATCAGGCGCGTCGATTTAACTGCGCATGCGCCGCCGGCGATATTTCCCAGTGCGCATGCTCCAAATGACGTCGCTAGGACGTCATTGTTTTCGGCGGCAACGTAAATTCCGGCCATCCGTATTCGCGACCGACTTACGCAAACGACGTAAAAATTCGAAACTCGGCGTGGGAACAACGGCCATACTTAACATTAGCTAGCCCTCATATAGCAGGGGTAACTATCCGCCGGAAAAGGCAGAACGCAAACGACGTAAAAAAAAAGCGGCGGCCGTTCGTTTTTGAATCGGCGTATGTCCTCATTTGCATATTCGTTGCGAGTAAAACACGAAACGCCACCTAGCGGACAGCGGAAGATTGCAGCCTAAGATCCGACAGTGTAAGTCACTTACACCACTTACACCAGACGGCGTATCAGGAGATACGCCGTCGTATCTCTTTGTGAATCTGGCCCACTGTGTGCATCTTCACAATTTGACTTTTAAAAAGTCAAATTTTTTTGAGAAATTGGACAACAAAAAAACAAAATGGTGGCATTTAGTTGTTATTTAGATTCTCCCTAATACATCAATCATGTTATTCATTTTTTGTTCAACATCCTTGTTTTTTTGCTTTATGATGTCTAAATCACGACTACACGCCATTATGTCCTGGATTAGTATTTGTGCACTTGCACTAGTGAAATGAGGAGATTTTTCCACAACCAGCACATCAACTAAAATAAAAAAGCACACCATGTATTATAAATATGCAGGCATACATCCATTACCTGAAGTTGTGGTGACAGACACTGACCTGTTGTGGTCACTATTTCACCCACTTCTTCCACCTCTCCTCCCTCCACATCTTCAGGTTCTGGTGTCCTCTGTTCTCCTCCTTCTTCACGAGGTGTGGGGTTCCTGGTGTCCTCAGATGTCCAGAGTCTTTGCTCCCCTATGAGAAAGAAACAAAGGGTATACTTAGCACACAGATATTTGAGGCCAGAATTAGAAATATGAAACATTGCTTAGAATTGGGGTACAATTGTCTGTTTTGGCAGAGTTCCAAGGCGAAGACATGAATTTTTCCCTTCCCAAAGCTGGAATACTTACCTTTTTTGGCCAAGTTCCACACATGAAGACACCCCAAGTATTCACTGGAGCACATGTGTGGAACACCCTCAAAAGGTTGTTCTGGTCCAGATGTGTAAACAGCTGCTGAGTGTCCTCTCCTTTACACTGAATCAAGTTTGCATTTCATTCTAGTTACAAACACATCTAGACAACAGATAATAAAAGTAATAATAATAATAGGAACACAGGACAAGAACTTACTTTTTAGAAGCGTTTTCTAGATCCTTCTGTACTGATCATGCTTCCTCAATTTCAGGTCTGACCAGCATTTCCTCAATTGCTCATTGGATCGATGTACCCCACACTTCCTGTGCAGACTTCTCACAACTTTAGACATGATCTTGGCCTTTCTCAGATTTGGGTTGGGGTACGGTCCATACTTCCCATCATAGTCAATCCTCTTCAAGATGTCCGCCATCTCTACAAAGGACATATTTGAGGCTCTTCTTGTGTCTCCTCCTGGATTGGGACGTTTCTGGCTCCGGGCTTTCCTCCTCATTACTGCTATTATCATGCACCAGCTGTGTCTCCGCCATGTTCCTCTCCCACTGCGACAAAAGAGAAGGGGCAGGGAATATACTAGAAAGAACATCAGGGGTGGGTGACGTGTGCGGAGTATCACGCATGCGCAGTGTATATAAAGCTAACATGCATGTGTCGTACCTACATTCTGTGTGCAGAGGACGGAGGAACGGAAGCGCTGATTGTCCTAACAAAGGTAAAATTTGGGGCATCAGTGGCCTATACTGCTTTTAGATTGAGGCATATATTGGGATAAGATTAGGAGAGTTTAGCCTGACATTAGTGTTTTTGTCTTGCAGACAATATGAAACAATTTAAGGACCCAGAATTCCTGGCCAGGTTCATAGACCGGTACAGGGAGCTGAGGAATTTATGGGAGGTTAAAAACCCATTATATCATATTAATCCATCTAGGAAGGCAATGCTGGCGAAACTGCTAGAATTAGTGAAGACGCAGGACCCCGAAATCCCCCTTTTTGGAAAATAATTGGTAGCTTGAGGAGCACGTATAGGAAAGAGCTTAATAAGGTCCAGAAATCCCTCAAATCAGGAGCAGCAGCAGAGGACGTGTATGTACCCAGTCTGTGGTACTACAACAGAATGCAGTTTCTGGAAGACCAGCTTGAAGCCAGGGAATCACTTTCTACCCTTCCCTCCACCCCAGCTGCGGCTTCCGAGGACCAACCTGGGCCTTCCATCCTGGAAGAAGTGGAGGAGCTCAGTTGGAGCCAGGTATACTATTTTTCAACATATTTATTGTCCTAAAATTATTGATGTTAACTAGATGTTATTATTGATAACAAATTAATGATTTAACATTTTTTTTTTTTTACATATCAATAGTCAGTAGTGACCAAAAATGATTGGGACAAGAATGAAAACTGCTGGGGTCAGAATTGATAGTCTTTTCTATTTATTAACATTCAATTTGCAACAGTCATGAGCTGAAAATTGTGTGTGACTGATAAATATTTTTATACACAGGAAGACCTCAGCCAGGATGAGGGTCTGGGAAGTGGCAGCCAGGAGGTGGCTGGGCCCAGTGGCCTCACACAATCTCAGGTGCCTCCCCTCTGCCTTCCAACTAAAAGGGCCAGGAAGGGGAGGAACATGGATGAGGCAGCACTGGGCCTCATTAGGGAGGCTAGTGAGGCCCTTAGAACCCCCCCAACGTTGAAGAGGCCTATGGCTGCTATATATCTAGTAGATTGCAGAAAATGGAGGAGGGCCAATGCCTCATCTGCGGGAGAATTTTTGTTCAGGCCCTTCATAAGGGGTTGAGGGGCCAGCTGACTGACAACATGCACATATGTGCGCTGACCATCCTCCTCCTCCTGCCACAAGTCCACCTCCAGAGCCACAGCCTCCAAGGAAGTGTGCAAGGAAGGGAGCAGGGAAGACAAGAAAGTGATTGCCTGGGTTCAGTCTGGTCTGACAGAAGACACAGGCTGTTGTAGTACCACAGACTGACTATATGTCATCTGCTGCTGTTCCAGGACCAGATTGGGCTCCCTATTATGTGGACTTCTCAAGCTACCAATTTTTTTCCGCACAGAGTTGATGTCTGCCCTGGGGTCCAAAGGCTTCGCAAATTTTATCAGTTTCTCCAGCGTTGCCTTCCTCTTTATTTTGTTACCCAGAATAAATGGATTTTTTTTCCTGAAAATACTTGCCTATGTGTTTTTCTTCAAAAAAGGATAGTTTGTTTGTGAGTAGGCAGGTACATTTCAAAAATACAATGTCAAATTAACAAGGGACACCAACCAACCTCCTTGAGGTTTAAAAATACAAGATAATAATGTTGTTGTGGTAACTTGACACACAAAAATAATAAATGGAGATCACTAGAAAATAATAAAATAAAAAAAACAGGAGATCTGGATAAAAAAAAATAGAGGACTATAAAAAATAATTCTAAAAACATTATTATGGAGATCTGGCTTAAAAAAAAAAAAGATTCATGAGCTCACAAGAAATAAGTTTGTTTGAACTCTGTGTGAATATCAGCAGCAAAACAACTTCATTATTCTAGCATTATAAAGAACAAAAGAATGCGCTGCATAAAAAGATCCCAGAATTTGCAGTGTGACGAATGTGCTATCTCCATTACGAACGCTAGTTTTACCAGACCGAGCGCTCCCATCTCGTACTTGATTCTGAACATGCGTTGGAATTTTGCGCGTCGGAACTGCTACAGACGATCTGATTTTTTTCAGTTCGGAAAAGTTGAGAACCTGCTCAAACTTTTGCTGGTGGAAATTGCGCCAGCAAAAGTCAGATGGAGCATACACACGGTCGGAATTTCCGACGAAAAGCTAACATCGGACTTTTGCTAACGGAAATTCCGACCGTGTGTATGGGGCATTAGTGTTTTTATTTGAGTACACATGTCTGAGGCTTACAACCACTTTAAGGCCAGACCTGTAGGTTATATGGAAAACAAAAGGGGGTGATTTACTAAACCTAGTGCACACATAATCTTGTGCAGCTGTGCATAGTAACCAATCAGCTTCTAACTTTAGCGTGTTCAATAAATCTTTAATAAAAAAAACTAGTAGATGATTGGTTACTATGCACAGTTGCACCAGATTCTGTGTGCACCAGTTTTATTAGATCTCCCCCTAAGTGTCAAACACAGTGGCCCAGATTCAAGAAGCAATTGCGCCCGTGTAACCATAAGTTACACGGCGCAATTGCTTACTTGCTCCGGTGTAACGAGTGCTCCTGATTCAGGAACCTCGTTACACCGGCTGCAGCCTAAAATCTGCGCGGCATAAGGCTCTTATGCCTCGCAGATTTTAGGCTGCATTCTTGCGGGGGGCGCTCCCATTGTGTATCAGCGTGTAGTATGCAAATTGCATACTACCACTGATTCACAAGCTTGCGCGGGCCCCGTGCAAGCCAGGTACGGAGTTTCCGTATGGCAACTTTAGCGCAAGGCTGCCCTTTCTAATAGCAGGGGCAGCCAATGCTAAAGTATAGCCGGCCTTCCCGCGCCGTGAAATTTCAATTTCACGGCGTTTGCGTAAGTGCTTCGTGAATGGCGCTGGACGCCATTCATGTTCACTTTGAAGCAAATGACGTCCTTGCGACGTCATTTGCTGCAATGCACGTCGGGAAAGTTTCCCGACGGAGCATGCGCTGTACGCTCAGCACGGGAGCGCGCCTAATTTAAATGATTCCCGCCCCCGGCGGGATCATTTAACTTGCGCGCGCTTACGCCGGTCAAATTTGCCGGTGCGCCCTCGCAGTTCACGGCGCTCCTGCTCCGTGAATCGAGGGCAGCGCAAAATATTTGCGGGGGCGCAGGGCAAAATCGTTGCCCTGCTCCCCCGCAAATATAGCGCAAGCTATGCTGAATCTGGGACAATGCTTATTTGCCTTGTCTGGGCTTCAGATGCTTACCAAATATGCTTATGATCTCTTCAGATTGCTATTGAATGGATTAAGTCTTTTTGAGATACCCCCATTCTCTCATTGCCTACTTGAGTCCCAGTAGTCTTCAATCCCTTACATAATTTATCTCTGCAATGCTGGGTTTTCTAGGAAATAAAGAAACAGGATGGATCAAAGACTTGGATCACTGTGATAGCATAATACCTACAGAATTTTTTCAGCATTTTCTAAATTTTATACAGCTTCAGTTTCAAAAATGTAAGGCATGATTTGGATGTCTAAAAACAGTGCAGAGGTGAATAAAGTTTTCAGTGGATCAAACGCAGACTGAGTCCCAAGAAGCCATTGGATATGGGTATGTTTATTTGTAAGTGTCATAGGAAATACATTATTCAAGAAATCTTTAAATTAATTTTTGTAGAATTTTGTAAACCCAACAATAATCTGTACTCCTTTTTTCTCAGTAGGACCTGGCCAATCAAGAGTATCAGTGACTTTTTGTAGTCCATGGTAAAATCATTTGTAGAATGGATAATGGAGTTCCACTTTCAAGCTTGATGTAAAGGCCATTCTGTCTCAGTATGCCGACGACCTTATTTACATGAATGCAGTGTCATTTCAGGGGTGATGAAGAGATTAAAGCGGTGGTTCACCCTGCTGAACAACATTTCAGCATACAATTCGGCATCGTAGCGCGAGCTACAGTATGCCGGTCTTACATTTTTTATCCCCGTACTCACTGTTTAATCGTACCTAGACGATTCCGTCTGCCGCGGGGAATGGGCGTTCCTAGCAAGAGGGAGGGTGATTGACGGCCGACTCTGGCACGTCACGCTCCCCGAAGACAGCCGGAGTAGGTCTCGGCTCTTCACGGCGCCTGCGCACAGGCTATGCGCAGGCGCCGTGAAGAGCCAAGCCTATTTCGGCTATTTCCGGAGAAGCGTGGCGCGCCAGAGCCGGCCGTCAATCACTTTCCGTCTGGATTGGAACGCCCATTCCCCGTGGGCAGTCGGAATCGTCTAGGTAGGATTAAACAGTGAGTACGGGGATAAAAAATGTAAGACCGGCATACTGTAGCTCGCGCTACGATGCCGAATTTTATGCTAGAATAAAAAAAAAAAAAATTGTTTTTGTTTTTTTAATAGGGTGAACCCCCGCTTTAAATATCCATTTAGATTATTATCATACAACAATTGAGAGAGTTGCTAAAGAACCAGTTATTTGAAATTCCAAAGCAGGTTCAAAAAGCTGTTTTCCATTATTCTACTTTATGGATTCTGACAAATTCACCTCCAAATTCAAGCTTAGTAAAAACTTTGGGCCAGATCCACAAAAGGGATACGCAGGCGTATCTGCTGATACGCAGGCGTATCTGCTGATACGCCGTTGTATCCCTGTTTCTATCTATGCGGCTGATTCATAGAATCAGTTACGCATAGATATTCCTAAGATCCAGGAGGCAGGTGTAATAGTTTTACACTGTCGGATCTTAGGATGCAGTACCGCGGCCGCCGCTGGGGGCATTTCTCGTCGAAATTCCGCGTCGGGTATGCAAATTAGCACTTACGGAGATCCACAAAGGTTTTTCCCTTCGTTAAGTCTCCGTAAGTGTTAGTTTGCCGTCGCAAAGATAGGGCTGCTTTTACAAAGTGTAAAGTTAGTACACCATGTAAAAGTATACCTGTCTTTCCCGCGTCGCTGTCAAATTTATTTTTAAATTTCTTTTTTTCCCGCCGCATCTTTTTTTTACCCGTCGCGATTCACAAAACTCAACGTAACGTAACGCAAAGCACGTCGGGAAAATAGCGTCGGGAGCATGCGCAGTACGTCCGGCGCGGGAGCGCGCCTAATTTAAATGGGACTCGCCCCATTAGATTGGGCCCGCCTTGCGCCAGACGGATTTAAGTTACACCGCTGTAAATTTCAAGGTAAGTGCTTTGTGAATCGGGCACTTAGGTAGAAATTTTGCGACGGTGTAACTTAAATCGGAATATTTAAGTTGCGCCCGCTGGCTGTGGATCTGGCCCACTGATACCAAAAGTGGACAGCAGTTCTTAGCATTCATTTTATTAAAGTCTCTGTAATCCCCACATGGGTTGAGGAGATTAGTTCTTTTTGACAAAAAAAAAAAGATCCCAGCTCTTGCAGTATGTTTCTTCAACCAAGGTTTGGATTGGACCAAAGATTTGCCCAAAAGGGTTCTCAGCTGGTAAAAGTTGGTAAAGCTGGTAAAAGTGAGACCATCTTAGGTTTGGTTAGGTGGACGAATATTTTTATCAAATATCCAGAAATTCTTGATAAGCTTGAGGGATGAGTTGGTATTAATTGGTTTAAGAGTTCGAAGTTTGAAGGATTGTGCTGTCAACAGTAGGATGACAATAGGTCTACATTTTCAGGGGACCAGTCTATTTGAGGGTTTATCACGGGCAGACTAGTACTTACCGAGGCCGAGAGCGGTTCACCCTTGCGACTAAGCACACTTCGACCCCTGGAGGTGAGACAGGGGAGGAAAGGCACAAAGAGGCACAGGCTACCCAGCAGGTTCAAGTAGACTTGTATCAGGGTCTTTCAAGTGGTCGAGCAGCTGTGTCGAACTGGCAGGTGCGTGGCTTGCTGGAAGAACTTAATCAGAGAGTCCAAAACCAGGCTGAGGGTCAAGCATTGGCTGGTAAGATAGTCCAAACACAGCGGGAGGTACTGTGTAGGGAACATACAAGGCAAGTCCAGGTCACAGGCAAAAGGTCAAGGCAAGGAGATAAAAGGCAAAATCCAGGTCACAGGCCGAGGGTCAAACACAGGAGACAAGCGGAGTCCGTAATACAAGCCGAGGTTAGGTCCAGGAGAAGATCAGCAGAGTCAGAGGCAATCCGGGTCACAGCAGGTAATCAAACACAGGAACAAGTCACAGGAAGCTGAAGACAAACCAGCAATCCCTCTGAGCACTTCCTGAGCTTTTATAGACAGCCAGGAAGTCATGTGGTGCGTGAGTGTTTCACTGACAACTTTGCTGCCATCTAGCGTTCAAATGGAAGTAGAACATGACTTTTCACAATGTGTTTCTCTGACAGTTTCACTGTCAAATTTGCTGCTATCTAGCGTTCAAATGGAACTAGAACATGACACTTCACAATGTGTTTCTCTGACAGGGTTATACCCTTATAGCCATAGCATGCCTTGGGTTACAGGAAGCAAAAGTGAGGCAATATTATCCAAGTGCAGTAAATCAGCTACAAAACTCTTGCGACAGTAATGGGTTTGTGACAATAAGGGTACAGGCTTGAAGACCAATTGCTAAAGCTGTTGCAGGACTACCACTGACCAGCAGGATAGGTACACAGACAGTCACCCTGGCAGATGACACAGGCTCACCTGAGGTGCGGAATCTGAGTACTAACCGGTGTTCACCAGAGCTCCTGATGGTGGAGATGGATTTTTCTGCTTGTTTTACCAGGTCGCGGTCCTCAGGATCGCCCCGCCAGGAGGTGAGCAAGCCGGGGTTCAGTATCGGATGAGCAGGTAAGGATCAAACAGAAGCGTGGTCAGTAAACAAGTCAAAGGGTCGGTAACAAGTAGTTGCAGGTTGGGATCAGGCAGAGGCTTAGTCGAGGCACAAGCCAAGGGTCGATAACAAGCAGTAGCAAATATGGACAGCAGCAGGGAAGACAGGAGCGAGATACAGGCTGGAGATAGCACAATATTCTGGCAAGGAGGAAGTGCAGAGACATGGCTTATATCAGGAAGTTCATGGGAGGAGCAAAGAGTTCAAGGTTCAGCTGAAATCAAGGTACAAGGCAGGGTTGTCCAAAGGATCTGACATGATTTGCTGTCTAGCATCTCAGATAGCTCAGTGAGAAGATTCCTTGCTAAACACAGCTGAGGTCCCAGGTTCAAGTCCAGGTCCTGACAGGATTGAGCTTTAATGGCTCTTACCAGAACCTGTAGAGAAATAGGTCGAGCATTGCTAGGTACCCACATTTGAACCAGATTATATTTTAAAAGCTCAGAGAGAACAAAACAAATCTGATACAGCAGTATCACTTCATGAAATAACAGGCCTCCATGAACTGCGCTCAAACACACAGTGGTTTATTTACTAAAGGCAAATACTGATTACTTTATAAGAAAAGTTAAACTGTGCAAGATAATTTTCCCCAGAGCCTAGCAAATGGAATAAAGTTTCAATTTGCAAATAATACCCAATTATGTGAAAGGAAAATAAATTAAAAAAAAGCATTTTTGTTTACAGGGGATCGTATGGTGGAAGTCAGCAGAGCTTCCCCTCATTTGCTAAGCTTTCAGGCAGGTTCCCTTGCAAAGCACAACTTCCCTTGAAAAGTGAATAGCCTTGTTGTCTTTAGTAAATCAACCACATTGTCTTCCATAAATCTGTGGCCTGCCTGGAGAGCATAGAAAATGGACATATTGTACCTTTGAAAAAATGCTGGGGTCATAGTATAACTCGGTCATAGTTTTGAAGTTAAAAGAATGGTATGTAAAAAATACCACTGATCGCTCAATCTCCCCCTCTGTCAGTCACCGGCTCTGTGCTCTGCCCCTCCAGCGTTCACTGGAGCATTGGGCTGTGGCAGGAGGGGCTGTCTCAGGCTCTCAACGTCATGCTGAAAGACTGAGCCAGCTGCCGAGCCAGGCATCTGGGTGAATCCCGACCATATCATCGAGCCTGGACTGGCTGAAGGCTTAGGTGGAACAAAAACAATGGTGGTTTAGGTGTAGAGGTGGCTTTGTGAGTTGAGTCTGGGAAACAAATATCGACATGATTGACAGGGACTAGATACAGTATTTATGCTTAATATATTTGTCTTGTAGTCCTTTTTACTGTTTGAATGTAGTGGCTATTTTTTGGCATAGAGCATCTGGCAGATAGAAGTTGTTCATGTTAAAGATTGTCAGGAACCATGAACCAGACTGAGACCGAAGTGCAGTAAGAAAAATCACACTTTTTATTAAAATGGTACAAACAGAGCAAACGTAGTTAAAACATAGCCAGGTAACCAGAGCGGGTAGTCGGAACAAGCCAGTGAAACAGGAATCCAGAAACTACAAGAGCAGTAAACAGGATCAGCAACCAGAAGGGAAGTCAGCCAGGCAAAAGTCTTTAACAGGAAAACACTGGAGAGAATATCCGGATATGTTGACCAGGCGAAAGCACAGGAGATCTGATGATGAGCAGAAAATGAAGACCAGGTGAGTCACTGTGGCATGAAAAGTACTGGCAATTAACTAACAGCTGAGCATAGAGCTCTGAGAAGGAAGGGCTGAGCCCAGCCCTGACAAAGATATACTGTAGGTACAAAAGAGCAGCTGTAGTGTTGGTGGACAGCAGATTGCACAGTAGAAACATGTTCAGGACACAGGCCAGGAATATCAGAAGCAGATCAACAGAATAAAAAGTAGGAAGTGGATTCAAATCTACGGAACAAGGCAAGGTAATTGAAGTGGAGCTAAACTGTATCTGAGCACCACAAGCTGAAAATGCTATTTAATTACAGTGGTTGTTAAGCCACTATCTCATCTTTATATCAACCCCTCTGTCAGATAAAAATCTGTATACTAGTGCCTGTGCTTTATATAAAAAAAATTCTACCTTTTTTAACAGCATCTCCCAGCGATAAGATGACTCCAGGCTCTCAGTTCTCCCCGTGTGATATCTCCTCTAGTGAGCGGGGCCCAGAGTCCCCTGTTGACGTCAGCCAGGGAGGAGGGGAGCTGAGAGCCTGGAGTCATGTGATCGCTGGGAGACTCTTTTAAAACAGGTAGAAATCTTTTTATATATATATATATATATATATATAAAGCATAGGTACTAGGATACAGCTTTCTATTACACAAAGGGGAAGGTATACAGATCAGTTAGTTTTGGAGCAGATCAGTGATAGTGAGAGATAGCGGAAGACAGGGGAGCTGCAGATAGCAGCTTATGACGGAAGCACATACGCTGACAATGGTGCAGCCCTGATATATCGTGGTCAGTGTACAGAGGAAAAGGTGGAAACCGCCAGGATCAGCCAGATATTTCAGGTGATACAGGGGGCCAAAATACACAGCACAAGCACTGTGCTGTATAACATGCTTAAAGGAACAGGATCTTTATTTTTTTGGGTTAATAAATGCTTTAATTTTTATTATTCAAAGTGTAGCATCACCCCCGTGAGGGCCGCTTAACTAGTTCCCAAATGTAGGACGTCCATGGACATCCTCAAGTTGAAGTGGTTATACCGGGACGATGCCTGCACCTACAGGCATCATACCGATATTACATTTTTTACCCGGGAATTCAGTTTTAACAGAAGTGATTAGAGTGGCTAAATAGCCGGGAGCGACGAGTATGTTGCCATTAGCGGCCAGGAAAGCAGTCGATCAGACTGATCTGTGTCTGGTCTAATAGACGCCAGATCTTTCCATAAAATGTTGTTCATGCCTTGTAAAAGCAATAAAATTTATAAAAAAAAAAAAAAGTTTAGTTTAAAATAAATAATAATAATAAAAAAATGACAGCACCATTACTGCCCTGTCCTTATGCTCGAATGCGAATGCATATGTTACTCCCGCACGCATATGTAAACAGTGATCGCACAACATATGTGAGGTATTGTCGCAAACGTCAGAATGAGAGCAATAATTCTAGCACCAGACCTCATATGCAACTCTAAACTGGTAACCTGTAAAGGCATTTAAAAGCGCCTATGGAGAAGGGCAGGCAATTTTAAAGTGTGAGGCCCCGTACACACGTCCGAGGAACTCGACGTGCCAAATACATCGAGCTCCTCGTCGAGTTCAGTGTGGAAGCCGCCGAGGATCTCGGCGGGCCGACTTTCCTCATTGAACAACGAGGAAATAGAGAACATGTTCGGCCCGACGAGTTCCTCGTCGGCTTCCTCGCTGAAAAGTGTACACACGACCGAGTTTCTCGGCAGAATCCAGCTCCGATCGAGTTTCTGGCTGAATTCTGCCGAGAAACTCGGTCGTGTGTATGGGGCCTGACATGTTAGGTATCTATTTACTCGGCGTAACATTATCTTTCACATTATACAAAAAAATTGGGGTAGATATTGTGTTTTGTTTTAATTGCACCACCCATCATTTTATTTTATAGGGCCTCTGTTAAAAAATATAATGTAATGTTTGGGGGTTCTAAGTAATTTTCTGGCAAAAAAAGTAGCTTTTTACATGTAGTAGCAAAGTGTCAGAATTGCCTTGATACGAAGGGGTTAAAGATGATTGACCCCAAGGATTGCCTTGAACTTGCAAGTCTCTCGACACCAATGGCACCCTGGGTTCGGACATTTCTGAATAACAATGCAATTATACAGACACCAGATTATGACACAGCAATCAAGTAATTATTTTATTTAGAGTTCTGCAGTCAAAAAAGTCAACAAAATGTGCCTTAGACCCGGTTCACACTGGGGCGTCACGACAGGCGGCTCAGCCGCCTGACGTGTCGCGTCCCATTCAATGCAATGGAACCGTTCTAATAGGAGCGACTTAGAAAAAGGTTCCTGTACGACTTCGGGGGCGGCTTGGGGCGACCTGCATTGACTTCTATACAGAAGTCGTTTTGCAAATCGCCTCTGAAGTCGTCCTCAGGACGACTTGCAGAGTCGCCCCCGAAAGTCGTGCCGCTGCTTACGAGCATAATTCGTTCCAGGAGAATGCTTGTAATCAAAAGCACTCATATACGTATAAAAGCGAGTTTCCCCAAAGAAAATAATGGAAACTCAGATGATTCGTTCCACAACCATTTATTCATATAAAAATTATTACGGAAAAACAAAATACAGTATAAAGTGTACTGTAAACATGAAACAAATTAAACTGCACTTTAAAATACTATACTGTACCTATGTGTTGCAAAAATTTGAAGGTAAAGAAAAGGAATGTGCACACTCACAATATTATGGAGTCTGGTGCGCACCTATTAAAAGCCGCTGTGTATATGTACAGTAAAGCCGCTGTGTATACTGTATGTAGAGTAAAGCCACTGGTGTACAGTATACAGCTATGTATGTGGCCAGAGGTTGGTGCTTATCTATTTAAAGCCGCTCTGTATACAGTACTGTATGTTCATTAAAGCCGCTGGTGCACAGTACAACGCTGTATGTGGCCACAGATTCAGCTCACAGCACTCCCTAGAGAACTCGGGAACTGTTGACATCACTTTCGGGTACGCCCGCCCCCTGTTGGAAGTGTCTATGAGCGTCTCTGAGTGTCTCCGGGAAGCGCAGGGAGCCACCATCGCCCACAAATCTCTGGCCACATACAAAGCTGTACTGTATCAGACATCAGCGGCTTCACTGTACATATACACGGCGGCTTTACATGGATGAGCAGCAGACTTATTTAAATTGTGAGTGTAAAAAAAAAAAACGCTTGTATATTAAGACAGCACTCGTATGGAAAGGCAAATAAAAAAAAAATAGTTGGTTGTCTTTCAAAACGCTCGTAAACCACGTTATTTGTAAACCAAGGTTTCACTGTACATCATTGTATAGTACAGTACAGAATTTTCGTTTGTGTTCTGTACTTATGCAAACTTAAACAACGTTATTGAGCTGGAGTTGTGTGTTTAGACCTTTTTTCACAAATCAGTAAAGTACAGTAGTTAAGAATGAATATTAAAATATTGATTACTTGTGACTCCTCGTTTAACAACCAATTAGTTTAACAACCAGGTTGTTGGAACAGAACCTGATCGTTAAGTGAGCAGTACCTGTATAGAGTTTCAACAGAATGAAGGGCAGCAACCAGTAACCTAAATAAGGCCTATGGCCACAGGTAAGAAAGGGAAGGGTGAATGACCGTCTTTTATGTCAGACTACTCCCTTTAGCCCCCTGAAGCCACAAACCAAACACAAATACTCCAGAATATTCCAACAGATTAAACAAGGGCCCAAGAGATTTCCTGTATAATAGTATCCAATAATGCAAATGATGAATGTAAAGTATCTCCTTATTTGGACTTTAACAAAGAGAAACCAGGTAAAGGTGTCTGCATGAAGTGTCTCTTGGGGGTGTGAAGAGGGTGGGCTTTTTCCTGCTCACCAATCTAAACGATACCAGGCTCAAAGGAATAGCAGGACGATCCTGAAGCAGGTTCCCAAAGATCGTATAATCAGGGGAAAGGTGCTCGACCGCACACCCTGCTGTGCTGTGGTTCAGCCAGATCTGTGATGCAGGCGATGAGGGTGATCCCCGATTGTCACTAGACCGACCAAGCAGCCGATGATAGATGAATACACCCACCGGAGGCTCTCCCTTGCTGTCTAGCCTTCCTCCTACCGTCCGGGTCTCTCTTCCCAACTGAAGGCGATGGTCCTAAGAGAGCGACTCCTCCCCAACACAGACTATTTATTACCTCTCCCAGCATTCTGTTATCTCCTTCCAGTCGGCTAGAACTTGTCCACAATGATCAGTCCCCAGTGTATAAGTGTAGATTTGGCTCTTTGGACTACATGTCTGCTGAGCACTGGAGGGAATAGCCTCACTGTGGCTAATGTTGTAGAGTGTCCCCCCTACTGACACAGGCAATTTAACCGGCACCTGGCTACAAAAGCAAACTCTTTCTTCCATCCATGCCTCTGTGCATTATTTTATTGAGGAATCACTTTGGAAAACACCCCCTATCATTTCCAGCTGTGGCAATCTTAAATAAGGGTATATAATACATGTAGCATTTACTTCCTGGAATTCATCTACCCTTAGCTGAAGCATGCAGGCAGAATTGTGTGCTTATCTAGGAAAGTCCATCCTCTCTTTCTCCAGATGAAAGAAATAATGCCAGTGAAGTCTCATGGGATGTTTGACATTATTGTGGCTTAGGCCAGAAGCAACTAAAGCAATGTGAAAAAAAAAGTTTAAAACAAGTAAATATAATATACCTTATTATCTATTTAATAAAGATTTAAAATAGTTAATGCTAAATGAGAGAGTTTAGTTCCAATAGGCAGGCAGCAAAGTGCAGTATCAGCGACCAGAGAAGTTTCAGGTGGGATATGCCCGTTTTGATAACAGTAATGCAAAGGTCAGAAGAAGAGAATCCAAAGCAGTTTACAGGGCAAGCCTCGCTGGTAACAGAGAGGCAAAGTAACAGGTCAGGTGATAGTCCACAAGATGCGTCTTGAATACCACTGATCCCTGATCTGAAATCCCCCCTTTAGGTGCCAATATGCATGCCCCACACATATGCCTTCAGCGGCACATGCAAATGCCAGTTAGAGAAACCTATCTGACAAGAGTCCATTGATAGAGCTGCTAAGGCAAGCCTTTTTTAAATGTGCGAGTGGCATAGCAAAAGAGAACAAATCTTGCCTAAAGCTGTGGTCAGATCAAGTCAGTATAGTTCAAAGCAAAAATGACGATCAGCTTTTGAACTGTGAGTGGAGAAGGATATTGGGCAGCAACCTCTGCCAGCAGAATTTAATTCCGTTCACAAATATTTTTCACTGTAACCATTATTGTCAGCTGGGGCTAAATAGATATAGCCGGATTCAGGTATAGTTACGCCGGTGTATCAGTAGATACGCCGTCGTAACTCTGAATCCGCATCGCCCTACATTTAAGCGTATGCTCAAACTGAGATACGCTTAAATGTTGCTACGATACGAGCGGCGTAAGTCTTCCTACGCCGTCGTATCTTAGCTGTCTATTTACGCTGGCCGCTAGGGGCGTGTACGCTGATTTACGCCTAGAATACGTAAATCAGCGAGATACGCCTATTCACGAACGTACGCTTTTACCGTCGCAGTAAAGATATGCCGTTTACGTAAGGCGTTTTCAGGCGTAAAGATAAACCACCAAAAAGATGGCACAGCCAATGTTAAGTATGGACGTCGGAACCGCATCGAATTTTGAAATTTTTACGTTGTTTGCGTAAGTCGTCCGTGAATGGGACTGGCTGTAATTTACGTTCACGTCAAAACCAATGAGTCTTTGTGGTGTAATTTAGAACATGCGCACTGGGTTACGTCCACGGACGGCGCATGTGCCGTACATTCAAAACGTCAATTATGTGGGGTCATACCTTATTAGCATAAAACACGCCCACCTCTTCACAATTTGAATTAGGCACGCTTACGCCATCACATTTACGCTACACCACCGTAACTTAGGACGCAAGTGCTTTGTGAATACAGCACTTGCCTCTCTAACGTGCCGCCCTACGTGAATCTAGGTAATAAAGTTTAGTGTAGCTACTTTTTTTAAAGGGTAGATTAATGCCACGTACACACGATCCGAATATTGTACGAAAAATAATCGGATCGTTAGTACAGGGCTTCCGTGAGCCGATCATGACAGTTCATCCGATATTATTTTATCGGACATGCACGAAAATTTTCCTCGTACGATACCAGATCGTACGATTTTTGTTTGGTCAGTACAGTTATTAAAAAGTATCAAACTGAAACAGAAAGTCCTAATGATAAAACAGCATTTATTTGAGTTGGTTAAATGCCCAACTGCATAGAGGCATTTGCGTGATGACGATGCAACAAAGATATTCTATAGTGATGGGTGCTTTTAACAATATTTATATCTGGTGGATCCTACACCTGCTCCCAATCTTCACCACAAGTGAGGCAAACTCCCCTTTGGGGTACAAACTCACCAGAAGGCCAAAAACATTGAGCCTTAAGAGGTAACTGTCACTGGAACATCCGTCAGCACTGCCAGGGTCAGCGTGGGTTAATACTCCATATGTATATATAAAGACAAGAAGGCACCTACATAGTGTAATCCCGCTTTTTAATAAATAAAAGAGTACCCCCTTTAACACAGTAGGCAAGCCCCCAAATGCACGTACCGTTAGAATGATAATGATGAGCATATAAAGTAAGAGTGACTCCACATGGTATCTAAGGCCACAGAAGCTTGCGTGTTGTTGCCGCAGCGCAGAAACTCCTTCCTGGTCTGAGTGAACCAACGGTGGAGCGCACTCGTCACTTCCGGGTTTGCAGATCGCCGTAGTAGTCCCGCCTGGTCAGTACAGTTGTCGTCCGAAAATACAACACAAATACATTACAACACATGACATCACTTCCGATTTTTTTTTTCTGTCGTACGAGAATTTGTGACTTTAGTAACCTATTCAATTTCTACTTGCGACTAGTAAATGGAAAAAGTCGGACGATCGTGTGTACGTGGCATTAGGCATGCATACAAATCTCCCTTTCCTCTGCAGCCCATGATGCGTTCAGATCACGCTTCAGAAGCTACTGACAGGTAGTGTGTTTTAACCCCAATCTTGCCAACAATCACGCTGCAACTTTATGCATTGCAGGGTGCTTGTGGCACTTCCCCATTTGCTTCAGTGTGTGGCGTTCAGCAGGCTTGCCCTTTCTGATCGGCATGTGTTGAGTTAAATGATGCTTCGGACTTGTGGCATATAAACATTCCTGTCCGCTACCTACTGCAGCCTTAAGTGATCGTTAATGAAAATGAAAGGCAAACATTTGTGTATAGGTATAAAAAAACATTATGGCCTGGATTTACGTAGATCGGCGCATAGTTATGCTGGCGTAGCGTATCGAATATACGCTACGCCGACATAGCGCAGAGCGGCAAGCACAGTATTCACAAAGCACTTGCTCCCAACTTTGCGCCGGCGTAACGTAAATTCCTTGGCGTAAGCCCGCCTAATTCAAAGTAGGTGGAAGGTGGGCGTGATCCATTTAAATGAAGCGTGACCCCATGCAAATGATCGAACGAACGGCGCATGTGCCGTCCCGTGGACGCATCCCAGTGCGCATGCTCAGAATCACGTCGAAAATACTCCATAAGATACGTCAAATCACTGCCTACGACGTGACGTAACCTACGCCTAGCCCTATTCACGTACTACTACGTAAAATACGACGGCTGTTCCCTGGTCCATACCTTAACATGACTTACCCCTGCTTTATGAGGCTTAACTTTACGCCGGACGTACGACTTACGTAAATAGCGTATATTAATGCGCAAGTACGTTCGTGAAATTCCCATTTGCCTCCAGCGTAAATATGCGCCCAAGATATGCCGGCGTAGGCAAGTTACGTTGGTCGTGAGAAGCCTATTTTCAGGCATATCTGGTTCTATGGGCACAGCGCACAGATACGATGGCGCATCGTTACACTTACGCACCATATCTCGAGATACGTCGACGTAAGTGCTGTGTGAATCCAGGCCTATATGTGTAATGACTGTGGTGAATACTCCCGCACTATCACTTTAAATAGAACTTGATGTTATGAAATAACCAGCTGCTACAGACACCTACTAGCTTATCCGTAGTTAATGTGGTAGTGATTTGTAAATAGTAGTGATGCTGCGCTGCTGTATTTGTTCTCTACAACCACCCTAACTTGCTATTGGTATGTAAAGATATAAGCAATAGTTGTTCAAATGCTGTGCAGTTGCGCAATTAGATGTCTAAAAACTCAAAAGATCATATGGTTACACAATTCATCACACTTAAAGTCGTGAAAAATAAATAGAAGAAAGTGGTGCAAATATCCCAAATAAATATGCAAAAAGCTTAAACATTCACGACGGAGGTACAGTGAAACCTTGAATTGCGAGTAATGCGGTTAACGAACGTTTTGCAATACAAGCACTTTTTTTTGTAAATCCTGACTTAGGGCCAGATCCACAGCCAGCCGGTGTAACTTAAATATTCGGATTTAAGTTACACCGCCGGAAAATTTCTACCTAAGTGCCCGATCCACAAAGCACTTACCTAGAAATTTTCGGCTGTGTAACTTAAATCCGGCCGGCCGTACTGCGCATGCTCACGACGTCATTTTCCCGATGTGCTTTGCGCGGTTTTATGTTGCGCCGGGTTTTGAGAATCGCGACGGGCGTAAAAAAAAATACGAGTTGCGGCGGGAAAAAAAAATTTGAAAAAAAAAGACGGCGACGCGGGATAGAAGGGTCTACTTTTACAAGGCCTAAACAGTTTAGGCCTTGTAAAAGCAGCCCTAATATTGCGATGGCAAACTAATACTTACAGAGAAAAAACGAAGCGTAAAAGCTTCGTGGATCTCCGTAAGTGCTAATTTGCATACCCCAAGCGGCATTTAGACGAGAAATGCCCCCAGCGGTGGCTGCGGTACTGCATCCATCGCCGGCGTATCCCTTTTGAGGATCTGGCCCTTAGTTTGCAAGTGTTGTCTCGCAAAATAAGCAGGATTCAAGCCACAGCGGCGGTGTGCATTACAGCATTTGACCTGAGGTTTGGGGGCAGGGCCGGCCCTACCATGGGACCAGATGGTACCAATGTACCAGGCGGCACTTTCGGGGAGCGGCAAATTGCCGCCCGCCATCACCGTTCCCGGGGTAGCGAGAGCAGCTGATTCCCCCCGTGCTTCCAAACAGTGGCCACATTATAACAGGAGAGCGGGACAGCTGCGGGCTTCATGTGCTTAAGCCTGCTCGTCCCACTTCTCCCTCTGTCAGAAGCTGTGGACCGTAGACAGGGAATGAAGCAGAGCAGCGTTCTGTGTTCCTCCCTTCCCACCCCCGCCTGACAGACCCATGTAGCACACAGCCGAGTGAAGTGTTGTGGCTGTGTGCTGGGTCTGATTCTGTCCCTTGGCTCAGTGTGCTGTTTGCAGTGACAGGCAGCTTGGGAGGTGCGGCTGTCCTGGAAGGAGGGGATCCCCGCGCTGCTCCGTCCTCCCCTCCAGCATGACAGACATCCCCTCTTCCACTCTTCTCTCCCTGCTTGTGTGCTGCTGCATCTGTAAAGCCAGGGGAAATGGGGGCAGGAAGATTAAGGAGCCGACAGCCACATCGAGAGAAGCTGCTGACTGAAAGCCCCCAGGGACCATTCATGTGAGAGCGCTGTGACCAGACCATGCCCCTCCTCTCTCTCTCTCTCTCTCCCTGGCCCCCTCTCTCTCTCCCTGACCCTCCTCTCTCTCTCCCTGACCCCCCCTCTCTCTCCCTAATCCCCCTCTCTCTCCCTAGTCCCCCTCTCTCCCTGACCTCCCTTTCTCTCTCTCCCTGACCCCCCTCTCTCTCCCCCTGACTCCCCCTCTCTCTCTCTCCCTGAACCCCTGTCTCTCTTCCTGACCCCCCTCTCTCTCTTCCTGACCCCCCTCTCTCTCCCCCTGACCCCCTCTCTCTCTCTCTCCCGGACCCCTCTCTCTCCCGGACCCCTCTCTCTCTCCCTGAACCCCTATCTCTCTTCCTGACCCCTCTCTCTCTCCCAGACCCCATCTCTCTCTCTCTCTGCCTGACCCCCTCTCTCTCCCTGACCCATCTCTCTCTCCATGACCCCCCTCCCTCTCTCTCTGTCTCCTCTCTCTCTCCCTGCTCTCTATCTCCGCCCCTCTCTCAATCCCTGCTCTCTCGGCCCCACCTGTCTCTCGCCCTACATGCTCTCTCTCTACTCTATCAATCTGTCTCTCCCTGCTCTCTCTCTACCTATCTGTCTCTCACTGCTCTCTCTCTACCCATCTGTCTCTCCCTGCTCTCTCTCTACCCCCTCTGTCTCTTCCTGCTCTCTCTATACCCCCTCTGTCTCTCCCTGCTCTCTCTGCCCCTTCTCTATCTCTCTCTCTGTCACTTCTCTCTCAGTCCATCCCTTATCTCTCTCTGTCCGCCCCTCCTCTCACTCTCTCTGTCCGCCCCTCCTCTCTGTCCGGTCCTCCTCTCTCTCTGCCCCCCTCTCTCTCTCTGCCCCTCTCCCTCTGCCCCCTCTATCTCTGCCCTCCTATCTCTGCGTCCCTTTCTCTCTCTATCTGTCCTGCTCTCTCTATCTGCCCTGCTCTCTCTCTCTCTCCACCCCCTCTATCTGCCCCGCTTCTCTCTCCACTCCCCTGTCCCCTCTCTCTCTCGCTCTCTCTGCCCTCTCTTGCTCTGCTCTATTCCTCCATTTAACACTGGCAGAGGTGCTTACAGTGGTAATTTTCTATTTATTCAAAAACACCTTTATCCCAAAAGGAAAAATACAAATGAATTCAGCCACCACATCTAAGTATTGGTAAGCTGTACATTGTAATCCTCCCCATTTACAGCAGATTCTGTGAGATGGCCAGTGGGTCTACCCTGGGGAATGTTGGTGGTCAGGCCCGGGGGGGGGGGGGGCAGTACTGAAGTATTGTAAGGGGCCCCAAAATTTCTGATGGCTGCCCTGGTGAGGACACTCGCAGCCTGCGAGAAGCCCAGCGCCGCTGCCGTTCGTGGTGGCGGGCGGGCAGAACACTCGCAGCCCGGAGGGGGCAGTCAGCAAGTGAGGCAGTCAGCATGTATAGAACCATGACAGGTCCTCTATATACTCCTACATACATGTATAGAGCCATGACAGGTCCTCTTTATACTCCTATATACATGTATAGAGCCATGACAGGTCCACTTTATACTCCTATATACATGTATAGAGCCATGACAGGTCCTCTTTATACATGTATAGAGCCATGACAGGTCCTCTTTATACTTCTATATACATGTATAGAGCCATGACAGGTCCTCTTTATACATGTATAGAGCCATGACAGGTCCTCTTTATACTCCTTTATACATGACATGTATAACAGAGTATAAAAAGAACCTGTCATGGCTCTATACACTTATAAAGAGGACCTGTCATGGCTCTATACATGTATAAAGAGGACCTGTCATTGTTCTATACATGTATATAGGAGTATAAAGAATACCTGTCATGGCTCTATACATTTTTACCTGCTTTAAAAAAATTAAAATAAATTCATGAGAGAGCAAGAGAGGGGCCGGGGTGCAATGGTGAGAGAGAGGGGTGCCATGGTGAGAGAGAGAGGGGGTGCAACATTGAGAGAGAGGGGTGCAACGGTGAGAGAGAGAGGGTGCAACGGTGAGAGAGAGGGTGCAACGGTGAGAGAGAGGGTGCAACGGTGAGAGAGAGAGGGTGCAGCGGTGAGTGGGAGGGTGCAATGGTAAGTGGGAGGGTGCAACGGTGAGTGAGAGTGCAACGGTGAGAGAGAGAGAGTGCAACAGTGTGAGAGAGAGAGAGAGTGCAACGGTGAGAGAGAGAGAGAGTGCAACAGTGAGAGGGGGAGAGAGTGCAACAGTGAGAGGGGGAGAGAGAGAGTACAACGGTGAGAGAGAGAGAGAGAGAGAGAGAGAGTGCAACAGTGAGAGAGAGAGTGCAACGGTGAGAGAGAGAGTGCAACGGTGAGAGAGAGAGAGAGTGCAACGGTGAGAGAGAGAGTGCAACGGTGAGAGAGAGAGTGCAACGGTGAGAGAGAGAGAGTGCAACGGTGAGAGAGTGCAACGGTGAGAGAGGGAGAGTGCAACGGTGAGAGAGGGTGTGCAACTGAGAGAGAGTGTGCAACGGCGAGAGAGTGTGCAACGGCGAGAGAGGGTGCAACAGTGAGGGGGAGGGTGCAATGGTGAGAGAGAGGGTGCAACGGCGAGAGAGAGAGTGCAACGGTGAGAGAGAGAGAGAGAGTGTGCAACGGTGAGAGAGTGTGCAACGGCGAGAGAGGGGGTATCAAAGGTGACAGAGAGAGGGGGGGGGGGGGGGTGAACCATGCTATGGTGAGAGAGAGATTATTATACAGATTACAATTTGCAGGGGCAGCAAAGGTGACAGAGAGAGAGAGGGGGGGGGGGGGGGTGCACCATGCAATGGTGAAAGTCTGAGAGACTCTCACCATTGCATGGTGCACCCCCCCCCTCTGTCACCTTTGCTGCCCCTGCAAATTGTAATCTGTATAATAATCTCTCTCACCATAGCATGGTGCACACCCCCCCCCCCCCCCGAGATTAGTGTACAGATTACAATTTGCAGGGGTAGCAAAAACGACAGAGAGGGGGGGGGCACCATGCAGAGAGGGGGAGGGGGGCACCATGCAATGCCTGGTGAGAGAAAGATTGTTATAAAATCACAATATGCAGGGCAAGCAAAGGTAGGTGACACTGACAGAGAGAGGAGGAGAGGGGGGGGGGGGGGCGGGCTGCACCGTGCAATGGTTCATTATACTGTGACCTGACCTGAATTCTTGAGCTCCGACTCCGAGGACGGCCGATGCCATTCACTCCTCCTGTGCTCTCACTTGTTACCTCCCTGCAGACAGACATTGTGGGCGGAGCTGGCGCCGCACAGGCAGATGAAACTTGGAAGGGGGAAATAGAGCAGAAGAACCACGGCGTTCTGACGTTCTCCTGCTCGGCTCCTCCCCTCAAGGTTTACATGGTCACGCGATCAAGGAGTCCTCCGCAGGCGCCAGATAGCCTTAGACCTAAGGCTGCAATTGGACTATATACTTTCTATCACGTTCACCTACCCCTTTTAGGGGATTGGTTTCCAGGGGGGGGGGCAGCAGCCCAATTCACGGTCCTAAGCGCAGGCAGATTATTGTTTTTTATTTTTTTGCATTTAACCACTTGACATCCGGGCCTATTTTGGCACTTTTCTCCTTCATGTAAAAATCTAAATTTTTCCCTAGAAAATTAATCAGAACCCCCAAACATTATATATATTTTTTTTAGCAGACACCCTAGGGAATAAAATGGCGGACATTGCAACTTTTTTTCTCGCAAGGTATTTGCGCAATAATTGTTCAAATGCCTTTTTTTGGGAAAAAAAACGGTTTCATGGATTAAAAAAATAACAAAACAGTAAAGTTAGCCCAATTTTTTTGTATAATGTGAAAGATGTTACGCAGAGTAAATAGATACCTAACATGTCACACTTTAATATTGCACGCACTCATGGAATGGCGCCAAACTTCAGTACTTAAAAATCTCTATAGGCGACGCTTTAATTTTTTTTACAGGTTACTATTTTCGAGTTACAGAGGAGGTCTAGTGCTAGTATTGTTGCACACGCTCTAATGCACGCGACGATACCTCACATGTGGGGTTTGAAGGGCGTTTACATATGTGGGTGGGACTTGCATGCAAGTTCACTTCTAAGAGCAAGCTACCGGGGATAGGGGTGTTTTAAAAAAAAAAAAAAAAAAAAAATGTATTTTTATTTTACTTCATTTTTTAACTTTAACACTTTATTTTACATACATATTTTTTTTTGATCACTTTTATTTCCTATTACAAGGAATGTAAACATCCCTTGTAATAGGAATCACTGTGACAGGTCCTCTTTATGGAGAGATGTGGGGTCAATAAGACCCCACATCTCTCCTACAGGCTTACAAGCATGAAATCGGTGAAAAAAATTCACCGATCTAATGCCGACAGTGTATGATGTCACGCCCGGACCTCTGACGGTCATAGAGTTGACTGGTGATCATCTGGTCACCAGTCATCTCTATGCTTTCCCAATGAACGCCGGCCGATTTGCTCTCCGGGCCCCCGATGGCACGGGAGAGCCCGGAGAAGCACCGGATGGCGGCGGGAGGGGGGGACGTCCCCTCCCGCCGCCTATAAGAACGATCAAGCGGCGGAACCGCCGCTATGATCATTCTTATGTTGCACAGAATCGCCGGCTGAAGATGGTGATATCTGAATCATGCCTCTAGCTGCAGGCATCATTCAGATATCACCGCACAAAGCTGAGGACGTCGATGGATCTCAAGTGGTTAAAAGGTAGAGGGGGGGGGTTGACCATGGAATGGTGAGAGAGACAGATTATACAGTCCAGATTACAATTTGCAGGGACAGAAAAGGTGACAGAGAAAGGGGGGGTGCACCATGCAACCCCCCCCCTTTCTCTGTCACCTTTTCTGCCCCTGCAAATTGTAATGTGGACTGTATAATCTCTCTCACCACCCCCACCCCCCTCCCCTCTCTGAGATTATTAGACAGAAAATTTAGATTTTCCAGGGGCAGCAAAGGTAGGTAGGTGGCAGAGAGAGGAGGGGGGGGGGTGCACCGTTATATGGTGAGAGAGTCGAGAGAGATACAGCAGGATTTCTAGCCTTTTTTTCCTCACCTGCTCCAAGGGTGGCTGGGCCGCGCGTTACCTTCTTCTCCTCTGCGACACGTGACTCTGCACTGGGCGAGTGGGCGGTGCTGGCGCCGCACGGGAAGAAGGGAGAACGTCTGACGTTTGTTTCTTCTCCTGCTCGGCTCCTCCCCTCCCTCAGACACGTGACACACACGATCGCTCCAGAGTCATGACAGACACAGCCGCGAAAGTGCAGCGGCAACTCGGCGAGCATGGCGGCCGCAAATCGCCGGCGGCCGGCCGGCCGCCGCTGCTTTTAAACATAAAATGATTATGTCACATGTGAGTGAGGTGAGAGGACAGTCACTGGAGAGGGCTAAATTGAAAAGTGCGGCCGCGATGGCGGCCGCCGCCGCCCGTGGCCCGGCCACACAGGCAGCTACACTGGTTGATTTTTTACAGACAGCAGGCGGCCTACCGGGAATTTTCCCGCTATCCCGGTAGGCCAGTCCGGCCCTGATGGCAAGACTGAATACACAAGCTAGTTATACTGCATAGGCAAGGTCTCTCCAAGGCAACGATTTCTAAGCAGGCTGGGGCTTCAAGATTTGATGTCTAAGCTTTTTTGAAAAAACACAATCAAACGGGCAATGTTGAGGACATTGCAGTGGTTGACCAAGGAAACTTAATGCAGCAGATGAAAGACACATCAGGGAGATGCTCTCCTCTCTGCTCCTATGTTTTCCTCCCCCTCCCCTCTCTGTCTGTGTGTGAGCCACCCCTCCCCTCCTGATACTCTCATAACACTAACCTGTATACACCATCAGCACTGCCTCCTTTTGCAGTGTCCCCCTCTGTGTATGATTTATAAATGCTGTAAAAAATTTAAGAGCCGAGATTGCGATCACATGACCATCCAGCTCTCTCCTCCTCCCCTCCAGACTGACATCAGCAGGGGAATCTCAGCCCTGCCCACTGCATCTCTCAGAGGAGGAAAGGAGGAAGCTGGCAAGTCATGTGATCGCAATCTCAGCAGTGAAATTAGGTATTTGCAGCATTTATTTTTATAAATCACACACAGAGGGGGATACTACAATAGGATGCAGTGCTGATGGTGTATACACAGGGGCGGACTGACAACTCATGGGGCCCCCGGGCAATAGAAGATTATGGGGCCCCTCTGAGGCAGGGCAGCTAAAATCTCGGTATTTTCACATCAAAAGCATGTTGGTTTCGGACTATCAGGGACAGATGTAAAAAAAACATAGATTTTTACATACTCGTTTTACTGAGCCTGGCAACCCTGATGGGGCCCCCTAGTGACATGGGGCCCTCGGGCAGTGCCCGAGTGACTCAATGGTCAGTCCGCCCCTGTGTATACATTAACAACCACTTTAACTGTTGGAAAGAATTACCTCCAGTCTACATTGCAGGTGTTTCATTAGTTCAGCCTGTTTCACCTTCTGACTATGACTTACAAAAAATAACTCTAGACCTTTTAGTAATTAAACCTATGGAAACTAAATAGACATATTAATCCCCAATTTTTTAAGCGATACAAACCTATGCAAGAGAATTTGCAATACCATGTAGCATTATTTAACCCTCCCTTGGTACCTTCCCAAGTAACATTATGAGAACCTCGCAAGGCCTCTTTTGGAAAAATCATTATCCAGTTAGCATCTCAAAAATAAAAATTAATAACAAGGAGCCTTGTGTACAATAGCTAGAAGCATATTATATATCATGTGATTCATATTGCAAAAAGGGCATGAATTTCAAAAAAGGACTACTAAATTCCTTTGGGCACAGCAGGACCTTTACTTATGTTAAATACACAAAATATAAAAGATGGTCTAAGGAAAAAAATGAATTAACATATTAATTAAGCAAACACATTTAAGACTTTTGGCAACACAGCTTTGTAAAATTGACATTACCTCCAAGCAAGACCTTTCCAAATGAACCATTATCTTTGGAAATATTCTACAATTATTTTAGAAGCATATAGCAAATTTATATATCTGCATTCTTCTGCAACCTGTTCCCCAGTTGTCACCCAGTCAGACATTGGGCGCTTCGCTAGTGATGAGTTTTCTTGATTGTGCCCTCATGTTGAGTCCTTATTTATGCTGTTGTTCCACCTGTCTCCTCTGGGTCCTGCTGTCCACCTGTTGCTGCTATTCCAACTGTCCTCAAAACTTTCTGTTAGTCTGAAATCCCCATCTGTCTTTCTCTGCACTCTACAGGTCACTACCCATGCCCCAGTGTGAGCAGGAAAGTAACGTTAAAAAAAAAAGGAACTATGCCAAGAATTATATTTCCCAAACTCGCAGAGCAAGAGAGACCTCATTGATCACTTGAAATTTCCAGTGTTTGGGAAATAAATACATTTATTGGGATTTCTTTTTTACCAAAAATATGTAGCAGAATACAAATTGGCCTAAAATGATGAAGAAATTAGTTTTTTTTTATTGGATATGTTTTTTAAAAAAATTCTGCCTTTTTTTATTTTTAAGGCAGGGATAACAAGGATGTATTTCTGGACAGCCGCACTCTTGAACAATAGTTGCCTTTATTTAAAATAGGAACAGCACTACAAGTCACAGCAATCAAACCAAGGTTCGATTGCTGTGACTTGTAGTGCTGTTCCTATTTTAAATAAAGGCAACTATTGTTCAAGAGTGCGGCTGTCCAGAAATACATCCTTGTTATTCCTGCCTTGCAGATTGCATTGCCTGCACCTGGGATCTCTGTGGGCTGGATTATTGCCAAGGTATCCACCTGGAGCGGCCATCTCTCCTTCCTTTTTTTGTTTTTAGCGCAAAAAATAAAAACTGCAGAGGTGATCAAATATCACCAAAAGAAAGCTCCATTTGTGGGAATAAAGGACATCAATTTTATTTGGGTATGCACGACCGGGCAATTGTCAGTTATAGTAACACAGTGCCGTATCGCAAAAAATGATCTGATCATTAAGGGGGTAAAACCTTCTGGGGCTGAAGTGGTTAAAGGGTTCTATGGGAGTTAATAGGAGCAGAAAGTGTAATAATAGAAGGCTTGTTGTTAAGCATTTGAGAGTAGTTTAAGAATCTGGATTCCCATTGCTACAGTGTTTGTGCTGAAGAAGACAAATTATATGTTAACGTTTCATTTGCTGAAAGTAAAGGACTCATGCACATGGACATTTACAGGCTCTTGTGTCTTGTAGAGTAAAATTGATGGTGTTTTCATGCTCCCGGGAAGCCTTGGTGCCGCATACAGGTCTTTGAATTAGGCGGGCTTGCGGCGGACGGCTTTACGTTACACCGCCGTAGGTTTACACGCAAGTGCTTGGTGAATCAGGCACTTGCGCTGAAAACTTGCGGCAGTGTAACGTAAAGACGATACGTTACGCCGCCGCAGATATCTGTGAATCTGGCCCGATGTTTTTAAGGGTCTAGAAAAAACAACGTTTTTTTCAACCCGATCATTAAAATGGCCTTGCCTACACACGAATCGTGGAAAAAAAATGCTCTAGAAAAGCGCGGTGACGTACAATGCGTACGACGGCACTATAAAGGGGAAGTTCCATGCGGATGGAGCCACCCTTTGGGCTACTTTAGCTGATTTTGTGTTAGTAAAAGACGATTCGCGCTTTTCAGTCTGTTGCAGCGTGATGAATGTGCTTACTCCATTACGAACGCTAGTTTTACCAGAACGAGCGCTCCTGTCTCATAACTTGCTTCTGAGCATGCGCTTTTTTTTCACGTCGTTAAAGCCCACACACGACCATTTTTTACAACCTGAAAAACGACATTGTTAAAAACGTTGTGAAAAAATAGAGCATGTTTGAAAAAAAATTGGCAATTTTTTAGATCGTGTAAAATGCTCCGAAGCCCACACACGATAGTTTTTAATGACATTTAAAAAAACGTAATTTTTTAGAACCCGAAAAACGTTGTGTGTACGCGGCATAATTCCCCTTAAATATCACAATAATTTTTACATTTTTTTGCTCCAGGAACCTTACCACATGTAAATTATTTTTCAACCCTACACCATACTTGCTTGATCTATATCCTTGTTTTGTCATTTGGAATAACCCAAAGAGTAATAAAAAAAAAAGTAATAAAAAAAAACGACATAAATCAGTGGAAAAGCATTTCTGACCACTTTTGTCAATATGATTAGTAGCAGCAGATGAAAACCACATAAAAGTTGTTTCTTCCCAGCAGCAGCAATCTCTGTATTTAAATTAGATTTATTTATTCTGTTTTAGTGGGTGAGTTACTGATGCGATCTACTGCCTCACTTACTTTAATATACTGTAGGCCTCTATGGTCGTTGTTTCAATTTCAGCATTTTAGCCATTCCACTTCTATGAAGCTGCTGTGGAAGAATGCACCGAGACTCTGAGAACTGCCCCTTGCCGGGGATAGCAGAGCCATTACGGTCCTTTGTTTTTGTTAATGATGAGGTGATTGTATTAGCAGAGCGCCTATTATGACTATCTATTCACAAAGTGGACACGTGACATAAAAGGGTGTCTTAGAATACAGAATCAGTTAGTCACACCAAATGTTAAAGTGCATATTTGGAAGCTTTGCCAATAAGTGGCATATATTGTACATTCCTCAATTAATCTCTTTCTTCTCAATGCCATTTAAATATGGAGGTAGCATATGTGCTGTAAAGCTGTGTTAGGCAATGGGAGAGCTTCAGCATTGAGGACTAGGGATGGGCTGAACACCCCCCAGTTCACTTCGCAGGTGATCAAATACCACAAAAAGAAATCTCTATTTGTGGGGAAAAAAGGACGTCAATTTTGTTTGGGTACAACGTTGCACGACCGCGCAATTGTCAGTTAAAGCGACACAGTGCTATATCGCAAAATATGCTCATTAAGGGGTTAAAACCTCCGGGGCTGAAGTGGTTAAAAAAAGTTCCACAATGTCCATCCATCTTAAATCACGCCATCTGAAGGACCCAAAAAAAACTCCACCTCCATGGGAGGCCTCCCGGCTACTGCTGTCTTTTCGCTTTGGAAGCACTTATAAAGGCAAGGGCGGGTCCGCCAGCTGACGTAACTGGATGACTCTGATGTCACATGACATCAATAGAGGGCGGGGTCACTCAGTTACATCACCGGGTGGCCCCACACTTGCCTATGTAATAGCTGTCAAAGCTGTTGCCAGGGGGCCTCCCATCGAGGCGGAGCTTTTTTAATTTTTTCAATTTTTCAGGTCCGTCGGGCAGCGTGATTGAAGTTGGATTGACATTGCGGGACACTTTTTTTTTTAAAGGAATTATCAAAAACTGTCTATTGTGGTTTTTACTTTTTGACACTTTTTTTGGTGAATGGATAGGGGTATAATGTACCAAATATCCATTCACATAGGGGGGCTGGATTTTGGGGGCCCCCTTGTTAAATAAGCCCCCCACCTGCAGACCCCGACAACCACCAATCAGGATTGTCGGGAAGAGGCTCTTGTCCCCATCTCCCCATGTTGAGGGACAAAGGGGCCTGGTATTTTTTCTTAATTCTGTCATAGGGTTCCCTTTAACCACTACACTGTATTAAATACTCTGCATTGCACTATATACCCTGCACTGTATTATATAAACTACACTGACTGCATTATATATTCTGCAATGTATTATACATACTACACTGATGGCACTATATACTCTCCACTGTATTATATATACTACACTGACTGCACTATATACTAAACTGTATTATATATACTATACGGATTACACTATATACACTGAACTGTATTATATATACTATACGGACTGCACTTTATACTCCAGACATGTGCAATTCGTTCCGTTTTCCAAATGAATGAAAACCCATTTAACAAATATTTCCGAATATTCGTAAATTCGAAAATGTGTAAATTCGAAAATTCAAAATCCCGAAAATTAGAGAATCTGAAATAATAAATAACTATTAAATTATAGGTATTGGAATTTTTCCAATTTGGCTGTTAGTGAACAGAACGAATACAAATTCATCCGAAGTTACGAATTATCCGAAATAACGACTGCTGTATCTAAACGAATAGAACATAACGCATTAATAATAATAAACAATAATAATAATAATAGAATAAACGTTTTATTATTATTATTATTATTCATTCATTCCGTTCCATTTGCTTAGATGCAGCATTCGTCATTTCAGATAATTCGTAACTTCGGATAAATTTGTATTCGTTCCCCAACAGCCAAATTTGAAAAATTACAATACCTATAATTTAATAGTTATTTATTATTTCAGATTCTCAAATTTTTGGGATTTAGAATTTTCGAATTTACAAATTTTCGAATTTATGAATATTCAGAAAAATGTTGTTAAATGGTTTTTCATTAATTCCAAATTAACGAATATGTCGAAATTTGCAAAAAAATTATAATTCGGAACGAAACTAATTGCACATGTCTGGAGTATACAGTGCAGTCTGTATAGTATATATAACACGGTGCAGAGTATATAGTGCAGTCTTATAGTATATATGATAAAACGTAATAGTTAGTTATTGTCAGTTAGTTATTATTTAGAATTTTCATATTTTGTTCTTTCAAAATTACGTATTTTCTTTCTTATTTTCGGATTTTCAAATTCACAAATTTACGAATTTTTAAATTTACGATATTACGAATTTTTAAATTTACGATATTACTAATTTTCAAATTCAAAACAAACAAAAACAAATGAAACGAAAACGAACACATTTTTCGGCAGTGCACATGTCTAATATACTCTGAACTGTATTAAATAAACTATACGGACTGCATTATATACTCTGAACTGTACTATACAGACTGCACTATATACTCTAAACTATATTATATATACTGTACGGACTGCACTATATATTTTGAACTGTATTATATATACTACACTAACTGCACTATATACTCTGAACTGTATAATATATACTACACTAACTACACTATATTCTATGAACTGTATAATATACTACACTAACTGCACTATATACTATGAACTGTATTATATATACTACACTAACTGCATGATGTACTCTGAACTGTATTATATATACAGTATACTACACTGACTGACTGCATACTATACTACACTGCCTGCCTAATCTCTATTCATTCACTATATACCGTCGTCGTGTAAGCAGCAGCCTTATATAGTGTGGGGCGTGCCCCTGAGCCATGAATAGCTCCTGAGCCACAATTGGCCAAAGGCCAATCATGGCTCTCATAGCACATCGTGCTGTGATTGGCTCACTCGAACATCGGAACTATCCCTATTGAGGACACTTATTCAATGCAGAGGGCTGACTAGACAGCCTTAACCACTTACTTACTGGGCACATATACCCCCTTCCTGCCCAGGCGAAATTTCAGCTTTCAGCATTGTCACGCTTTGAATGACAATTGCGCGGTCGCGTGACGTGGTTTACAAACAAAATTTACGTCCTTTTTTCCCCACAAATAGAGCTTTCTTTTGGTGGTATTTTATCATCTCTGCGGTTTTTATTTTTTGTGCTATAAACAAAAATAGAGCGTCAATTTTGAAAAAAGAAAAACACTATTTTTTACTTTTTGTTATAATAAATATCCAATAAAAAACTTTTTTTTTCCCTCAGTTTAGGCGATATGTATTCTTCTACATATTTTTGGTAAAAAAAAATCGCAATAAGCGTATAGTGATTGGTTTGCGCAAACATTATAGCACCTACAAAATAGGGGATTGAATTATGACGCAATCTGCGATTTTTGTCAGAACTGCGATATTACAGCGGACACATCGGACACTTTTGACACATTTTTGGGACCATTCACATTTATACAGCGAACAGTGCTATAAATATGCACTGATTACTGTATAAATGTGACTGGCAGGGAAGGGGTTAACACTAGGGGCGATCAAGGGGTTAATGTGTGCCCTGATAGGTGATTCTTACTGTGGGGGGAGGGGACTGACTGGGACACACCATCGGTCTCCTCTCCCTGACAGGACGTGGATTTCTGTGTTTACACACAGAGATCCACGTCCCTGTCTTTGTGACTGGCGATCGCGGGTGCCTGGTGGACATCGCGGCCGCCAGGCACGTGCAACGGCACATGAGTGACGCGGCGGACGCGCACCCCCCAGCGGCGGGAGGCCGTATATTGACGGCCTCCTGGCATTTTAGAACCACCTTGTGGCCGTAAAAACTTGACGGGCGGATGGGAAGAGGTTAAAGTATATTTCCACTTTTGCAATTAAAGTTGAGAAAACCCCACTATTTATTTGTTATGTGTTCCCATTCAAACAACACGCCTAAAACAATGTTTTGTTAAGACTTCTTACCTTTTTGATGTTTCTCAGGAGAAGGTGTCATGGTTGGCTGCAGGTTTTTTTTTAACAAAGTCTGTCCTTAGTCGGTCTTCATTAACATTCCACCTATCCTATCCTACAGCCTCACTGGCTACTGAATTTGTGCCTTCCCCTCGTGGTTATGTGTCTATATGTTTCATACATATGTTACACCTTGCTGTTTCAGTATATTATAAAACACTGGTATGAGGCTTTTTGTATTATTTTTGCTGTTTTTTTGCTTCTTGTTTTTTTATTGATGACTCTGAATATCAAGTCTATAAATAGTAGGGCTGTTACTGATTAAAATTTTCGTGTTCGATTAATCGTTTTTTTTTTAATCGATTAATCAACTAATTTCGATTAATTATAGCGCACATACAGATCCAACTACTTTTAGCTGATCTCCTTCCATTGCAACTCTGCATTAGTCAGTGGTAAATGTGGTATACACTATATACAATCACCCGACACTAGTTTGTTTCCACAATCCATGACTTAACTTCACAGTTCACACAAATACGTTTTAAATTTAAACTGTAGGACTGACGTAAGTCATTTTTTCTTATTAAACTTTAAGAAAAACGTAGAAAGTTCGTTTAACTTTAATTATAAAACGTATCTAGTATATTGACTGTCAGTCACTTTATAGTAGGCAAGTAGGCATCACTTTAGCCAGTCACGCAGACATACCAGAGTGTTTACATTTTCTGGAAGCAGACATGATCGCATTTTATTGACAACTAGCTGAATACCCGGCGTTGCCTGGTCTTCCTATCTTAACCTTTTGGGGAGGAAAATCATAGTAATATAAATATACCCATCTTTTATATAAGGGTGTAGGTAAGGGTTAATGTAACTGTCATATATTTTTATTTGGCATATAAGTAATATGTGTACCAGGTATTATTGAAATATCTCCAGGCGTACAGAAGTTATGTGGGAACATACATTTCCCATTGATTTGCATGGGACTTTAAACAAAAACCCTGACCCTCACAAATGGGGGTAGTTAAGGGATAAATTAACTATCCTATAGTTTAAGTGGACATATAAGTAACATGTGACCAAGTGTTATCGAAATATCTACAGCCGTTTGGAAGTTATGCAGTAACATGTATTTCCCATAGAGTTGAATGGGACTTTAAAGAAAAACCCCGACCATGGCAAATGGGGGTGGGTAAGGGTTAACCCACCCATCCTATGTTTGTTGCTGACATATAAGTAACATGTGTGCCAAGTTTCATGTTAATATCTTTAGCCGTTTGGACGTGATGCTGGAACATACATACATACATACATACATACACACACGTTGAGTTTTATATATATAGATATACCCTGAAGAACTGAACAGTCTTCCACACAGAACAGATGTTGCCGATACACAAAGAATTGTCTGCACAAAACTGCTTAGGACAGGAAAACGATGGTTATTTTTGCCCCCTTCCCCTGATGCATCCTCCTGCTCAACAGATGCAAAGGTACCTCAATCCAATGGGTGCAGTTTGCTCGACTCCAGCAGGGTAAGTCTCACTGTCCAGGCTGTCCGGTGACGTCAAGAATTTTGATTGATCAAAAAAATTAAAGATTAATCGAGGAATTAATCTTTAATTTCCCCAGCCCTAATTAATAGTACACCGATCTTTATGCTTTTAGTACAACAGCAGTATTAACTTTGCATTCAGCTTTTTTCTGTTACGCTAACTGTTATGTGTTTATGTATTTTTTACCATGCATTTTATAATTGCTGTAATGTTTCCCTTAAAAAAAATAGAGCAAGATGAAGATTAGGGAGTGGTGAAGTCACATTTGCAGCTCGTCCGATCAGAGAATTATATGTATCCATTGAAAAATACAAGGCTTTCTGTGAATGGTGGCAGCGATGAGCGAATACATTTCTGTGGTTAGTGTGCAGAAGGGAAGCTGCTTGGCATAGGATCTGGAAGTTCCCTGTAGTAGCACAGACTACTATGGTGATTGTTACCTTCCCCAGTGGTCCTTCAGGTATGAGACATGCATTAGGATTATACCTGCAGTTCAACTGTGAAGTAAAACTGTAAGGCCGCGCAGGGCCGATCCTAGGGTCATATGCGCCTGGGTGCAGAAATATTTCTGGCGCCCCTACAAGGGCGTGGTCACCTTACTAACTCCTCCCCCTTTGCAACTGTTTCTATGGCAATGACTCAAACACAGATGCTCCCCTAAGAAGTCATTGTTACCCCGGGATCCTTCCATGACCTCTTAACAATAAACGAAATACAGGAAGTGAAGCAGAGTACTCTAGTCTAGTTGAACCTGGAGGGGGGTCTCTCTAATGGACACAGAGAGGGCTTCTGTTAGAGAGTCTGTTTAAAAAGAGCCCCTAGACATGATACAGGAGAGGATCAGAGACTGCAGACATGATACAGGAGAGGATCAGAGACTGCAGACATGATACAGGAGACGATCAGAGACTGCAGACATGATACAGGAGATAATCAGGGACAGCAGACATGGTCAGAGACTGCAGACATGGTACAAGAGATCAATGCAGCCTCACCAGTGCCCATAAAATGCAGCCTACCATTGCTCACCAATTGGGCTGAGAGATAGGGTAGTGGATACATCACAGACTGACCCGACCCATCACAGACTGACCCATCACAGACTGACCCATCACAGACTGACCCGACCCATCACAGACTGACCCATCACAGACTGACCCGACCCATCACAGACTGACCTGACCCATCACAGACTGACCCGATCCATCACAGACTGACCCATCACAGACTGACCCGACCCATCACAGACTGACCCAACCCATCACAGACTGACCTGACCCATCACAGACTGACCCATCACAGACTGACCCGATCCATCACAGACTGACCCATCACAGACTGACCTGACCCATCACAGACTGACCTGACCCATCACAGACTGACCCATCACAGACTGACCCGACCCATCACAGACTGACCCGACCCATCACAGACTGACCTGACCCATCACAGACTGACCTGACCCATCACAGACTGACCTGACCCATCACAGACTGACCTGACCCATCACAGACTGACCCATCACAGACTGACCCATCACAGACTGACCCGATCCATCACAGACTGACCCATCATAGACTGACCCGATCCATCACAGACTGACCCATCACAGACTGATCCATCATAGACTGATCTGATCCATCACAGACTGACCCATCACAGACTGACCCATCACAGACTGACCCGATCCATCACAGACTGACCCATCACAGACTGACCCATCACAGACTGACCCATCACAGACTGACCCATCACAGACTGACCCATCACAGACTGACCCGATCCATCACAGACTGACCCATCACAGACTGACCTGACCCATCACAGACTGACCTGACCCATCACAGACTGACCTGACCCATCACAGACTGACCCATCACAGACTGACCCGACCCATCACAGACTGACCCATCACAGACTGACCCATCATAGACTGACCCGATCCATCACAGACTGACCCATCACAGACTGACCCATCACAGACTGACCCATCACAGACTGATCCATCACAGACTGACCCATCACAGACTGACCCATCACAGACTGACCCATCACAGACTGACCCATCACAGACTGACCCATCACAGACTGACCCATCACAGACTGACCTGACCCATCACAGACTGACCCATCACAGACTGACCCATCACAGACTGACCCATCATACACTGACCCATCACACACTGACCCATCACAACTGACCCATCACAGACTGACCCATCACAGACTGACCCATCACAGACTGACCCGATCCATTACAGACTGACCCCCCCCCAATCGCAGACAGACTCCCCAATCACATATTGACCCCCCCAATCACAGACCCCGTATCTCTGACTGATCCCCCAAATCACAGACGGACCCCCCAAATTCACAGACCACCCCATCAGACTGTTCCCCCCAATCACAGAGCCCCCCCCCCCATCGCAGACTGACCCCCATATTGCAGACTGACCCCCCCATTGCAGAATGACTCCCCCCCCCATCGCAGGTTGACTCCCCCCATATCGCAGTCCTCTCTCATTATCATACCCTTATCCTGCACTGCACTGCACTGCATAGCACAGCACAGCACAGCCCCTCCCCACAGAAAACCTACCTTACTCACACAGGACATGAAGCGTGGCCGCTCTGGACAATGGGCGGGACTTTTCCCATTAAAAGTGAGTGATTCATTGCTGGGACTGCCCCGCTGCCTAGCAACCAATCACCCACTTTTTAACTTAAAAAGTCCCGCCCATTGTCCAGCGCGGTGAAGCTTCCAGTTTGTATGATTAAGACAGGCAGACGTCTTAATCATTCATGGTAACACATTCAGGACCAACAGCGCCCCTCCCCTCTGGCGCCTGGGTGCATAGCACCCCGTGCACCCCGTCTCGGATCGGCCCTGAGGCCGCGTACACACGGTCGATCCAAACCGATGAGAATGGTCCGACGGACCGTTTTCATCGGTTCACCGCTAAAGTGGCCTGATGGTCTGATGTGCGTACACACCATCAGTTCAAAAACCGATCAGGTCAGAACACGGTGACGTAAAACACACGACGTGCTGAAAAAAACGAAGTTCAATGCTTCCAAGCATGCGTCGACTTGATTCTGAGCATGCGCAGGTTTTGAACAGATGATTTTGTGTACTAACCATCGGTTTGGACCTATCGGGCATCGGTCCATCGGTTCGATTTTAAAGCAAGTTCTAAAATTTTTGACCGAAGGACAACGGACCGATGGGCCGTACACACGGTCGGTTAGGACCGATGAAACTGGACTTCAGGCCGTTTTCATCGGTTTGGACCGACCGTGTGTACGCGGCCTTAGAAGGGAAACATGCAGCTTCCATTGGTGGCTGTTGTGCTGACCCTCTAGAATTAATAGACCCTTTTTAATTAAAGAGGTATTAAAGGTTTGGATTTTTTTTATGATAATAACAAACATGTTATACTTACCTGCTCTGTGCAGTGCTTTTGCAAAGGGCAGTCCTGATCCTCCCCCTTGACCAGTAATTGATATTAGAAGTATGTATGTGTATACCTTTTATTAAAAAATAAACTTCCTATATGCTCACCTAATTTACTTTATAGCAACCACGTGCGTAATGTAAAGTCCCACCTTCTCGCTCTCGTCATTCTTGACCCTTAACAGGGATGGAAATACACGACCTTACCAGGCATGGTTTCATTTAAAGTCCCAAGGGATGGAAATACATTTCCTTACCGGGCCATGACTTCATGCACATTTCCTAAATCTCCTCCATTCTCTCAACTAGCAATGGTAGCATCCACGTTTCTTTAATATTATGTTTCCTTTAAGCACTGATACCCGACCTATGTCTTGAGCCGCTGTTTTCTTCATCTGCGTCCACCTTGGAGCTGCACACAGACATCCTATTGTAGTGGATGCAGACTCTGCCACATGTTAAAATTTGCTATTTGTGCAGGAGCAGGGGCATGTATACTAACGCACACTATATGCCTTTGGAATTGAGCATCCATACCCGCACACATGTCAAATTTTGACATGCGGCTGTGCCCGTGCAGCTGCTGTATATTCTTCCTCTTCTGTAGGCTGTCTGCACTCAGCTCAAGGGTGGATGCAGACGTAGAAAACAGCAGCTCTTTGTGCAAGACGAGTGTCAGCACTAGCCTGAATGAGCCTCAAAGTACAATCTATTCATCCATAGACCTTTTTTTTTAACATTAGTTCTCGGTCCACACTATAAACTGCATGTAAATTCACACAGGAATCGCACCACATTTGTGTGAAATTCACGTGCGATTCAGTGCAGCAAAATATGAGCCTGTTTAATCATTTTAAATGGGCTTGAATCGCACTGCATCACACCAAAGACATGCATGCATCTTTTTTGAAGCCGCACCGCAACTGCATTGCATGGTTGTTTTGTAACATACAATCCGGTGTGATTTGGTGCAGGCAAACGCACTGCATTTGCGACCTGCATTTGGGGGTGTCATTAACTTTGTATTGACACCCGGAACGGATTACAAGGGCAATGCGATTGGAATGCGGTGCGGGAAAGTGCATGGATCGTGGCGTTTCCCACACTACATTAGTGTGAACTTAGGCTTAAAGCGGGGTTCCAACCACAATTAGCATTTTTTAAATGCGTTTTTATAATATAAATCCGGTCACTTACTATTTTACAATCCGCCGCCGCTCTGCATAGTTATTCAAAAAAGATTATAAAACTATGTCCACACCGTTGTCATTTTGCTTGTGGGCATTGTTAAGCTCACAAGCACTTACTTCCTGTAAGTCTTGGATGGGGAGTAATAATTGGGTAGCGCACTGCATCCTGGGAAATGATGACACACATTTCCCAGGAGCATTAGAGGGAGATGATGTCAGAATCCTAGGTGGATCCAAAGGCAGATTTCGTGGGACCGCATAGCAACAGGCATTTCCAGATGAGTAAAACATTTTTTTTTCTTTTTTTCTTTTTTAAGTCTAATGAGCACAATAATGAAAAAAATATTTTTGGGATGGAAACTCCACTTTAAGCCCTGTACGCACGATCGGAAACCTGATGGAACCTAACCCGATGGATTTTTTCGACGGATATCCGATGAAGCTGACTTTCATCAGTCTTGCCTACACACCATCGGTCAAAAATCGGACCGTGTCCAAACGCGGTGACGTAAAACAATACCACGTGCTGAGAAAAATTAAGTTCAATGCTTCCGAGCATGCGTCGACTTGATTCTGAGCATGCGTGGATTTTTGACCGATAGACCTCCACACAGACGATCTTTTTTTCTATCGTTTTTATCCATAGGAAAAATTTAAAACATGTTCTATTTTTTTTAATCGATGGAAAACAAACCGATGGGGCCCACACACGATTGGTTTGAACGATGAAAACAGTCCATCAGTCTGTTTTCATCGGACAAACCGATTGTGTGTACAGGGCTTAAGGAAGACTGATTTGTTTTTAAAATGTAGCCCTTTTTTGTTTTTATTAACTATAACTAAATGGATACTGTTGACATTTGATAAATGCTGTGAGTATTATCTCAAGTTTTGTAAGAATAATTTTGGTTGTAAATAAAACAATGTGTCTAATAAAAAATAAAGAAAACAAATGGGCATAATGTGTAATAGAAGAATTGTAAACACACGCTTTGAAGCAATAATGGTCTCGTCTTTTGTGTCTGCAGTGCTTGCTGTCTGTAGTGGCATACTGCTCCTCTGAATGTGACACAATAGCAAGAGCAAGGAGTTTGGTTACATAAAAAAGGGCCAGCAGATTCAGAGGAAATAAGGTAGCAAGCAAAGCAAGTAAAACATAGCATCAAGGCAATCAAAAGTGATAAGGACAAAAATAGAGTAGTAGAAGGTGCAGATAACTGACAAACAAGCTGAAACAGGTTAGGAAAGGCTGCCAACAAAAACAGAGCCTCATTTTCCCAAACTGCGTGTGCAGGATCGAAATATGCTGACTTTGTGACAAAGTCTTATATTGCTTATTATGTGCTAAAATGACTGCAGAGGCACTTACATTTTTATGGAGACTTTGTCACTTGGTGGAAGGAGGCAAACTGCTGATGGTATACAGGGAAGTCACATACCCATGCCTGTTCAAAACTGCAGCAGCCTTTTAGGCCATACTATCATGGTTCAATACCAGGCAAGAGCTCCAACATTTCCAGGTAGTGTCAGGACTTGACGCCAAATCCCCACAGGGGAGCCTCACTAAAAAAGGAATGCATCAAGGAGCAAGGGGATGATAAGCTTTGTCACTATGAAGTGCCTAAGCTCTGCTTATCAGGAAAGCCTAATGCCGTGTACACGCGATCATTTTTCGGCATGTAAAAAACGACATTTAAAAAAAATGTCATTTAAAAACAATCGTGTGTGGGCTTCACATAATTTTTTGGTTCTGAAAAACGACAAAAAAAAATTCGAACATGCTGCATTTTTTAACAACGTTTTAAACTATGTCATTTTTTGGGTTGTAAAAAATGATCGTGTGTACGCGGCATAAAGCCTAGTACACACTTATCCTTTTTTTTTTCCTTCAACCCAGTAGGGCTGAAAGAAAAAAAACTGACAGCTTAGGAGGAGCTGCTGTACTAACTAACTAATCTAACTAATCTAAACCATTCTATTAGAGCTCTGGCTGTATGTTTAACCTCCACCCCAGTCTCAAGTCTTTTGCAAACTCTAACAGGTTTTCTTCTAAGATCTCCCTGTATTTGGTTCCATCCATATTCCCATCAACTCTGACCAGCTTCCCTGTCCCTGCTGAAAAAAGCATCCCCACAACATGATGCTACCACCACCATGGTTCACGGTGGGGATGGTGTGTTCAGGGTGATGTGCAATGCTAGTTTTCCACCACACATAGCATGTTGCTTTTAGGCCAAAAAGTTACATTTTGGTCTCATCTGGCCAGAGCACATTCTTCCACGAGTTTGCTGTGTCCACCACATGGCTTCTCGCAAACTGCAAACGGGTACTCTTATGGCTTTCTTTCAACAATGGCTTTCCTTTTGCCACTCTTCCATAAAGGCCAGATTTGTGGAGTGTACGACTAATAGTTGTCCTGTGGACAGATTCTCCCACCTGAGCTGTGGATCTCTGCAGCTCACCAAAGTTACAATGGGTCTCTTGGCTGCTTCTATGATTAATGCTCTCCTTGTCAGTTTCGGTGGACGGCCATGTCTTGGTCAGTTTTTAGTTGATGGATTAAACAGTGCTCCGTGAGATGTTCAAAGCTTGGGGTATTTTTTTTATAACCTAACCCTACTTTAAACTTCTCCTCAACGTTATCCCTGACCTGTGTGGTGTGTTCTTTGGCCTTCATGATACTGTTTGTTGACTAAGGTTCTCTAACAAACCAAAGGGCTTTACAGCAGCTGTATTTATACTGATATTAAATTACACACAGGTGGACTCTATTTACTAATTTGGTGATTCCACTAGATATTATTTAGGGGTATAAGAGTAAAGGGGTCTGAATACAAATGCACCCCACACTTTTCACGTATTTATTTGTAAAACATTTTGAAAACCAATCATCATTTTCCTTACACTTCACACTTTGTGTTGGTCTATCACATAAAATACCAATAAAATACATTTACATTTTTGGTTGTAATAAGACACAATGTGGAAAATTTCAAGGAGTGTGAATACATTTCAAGGCACTGTATAATACCAGAAATTATAAATGAATGACAGCTACATCCAGGTGAGTAATAGGGGTTTTGTTAAATGAGAAGAGTTCCAATTAGCATGATAGTAATCTTAGGAGTATGGAGAATATCCTAGATACCGGCTGAAAGCTGCATAGGCCAAAGAAATGGAACATCTCTCTGAGGTCGAGGAGATAACCACAGGAAATGTTGCCAGACACCAGCCACAGTACTCTCCTAGTTGGATGCTCAGATTTTTATGAATGAATAGGAGGAAGACAAGGGAGGTTTACAAAGCACAAGAAAGATGGATATGGGGTTGGCAAGGGGAGGAAAGGGGGAAGAGGGAGAGAAAAAAAGGGGGGGGTTGAGGTGAAAAAGCTATGCTGGTGTGCGTGCGTTAGCTTTAAGGTCAGGAAGACATTAATTCCCAGAACAGTCTTCCAGCAGGCCCTCTTCAGAATAGACAAACATGTTTCAATATGACCATGTTTTTGTGTATTGCTCTCGCCTGTTTTGGGCAGTAAGTACTAAGGGCCAGATTCAGGTACAATTACGTTACGCAGCGGCGGCGTAACGTATCCCATTTACGTTACACCCATTTACGTTACATAGCGTAAGTGCCTGATTCACAAAGCACTTACCTGTAAACTTGCGGCGGTGTAACGTAAATCTGCTCGGCGCAAGCCCGCCTAATTCAAATGGGGCGGGCACCATTTAAATTAGGCGCGTTCCCGCGCCGAACGTACTGCGCATGCTCCGTCCGTCAAATTACCCGACGTGCATTGCGCTAAATGACGTTGCAAGGACGTCATTGGTTTCGACATTAACGTAAATGGCGTCCAGCGCCATTCACGGACGACTTACGCAAACAACATGATTTTTCAAATTTCGACGCGGGAACGACGGCCATACTTAACATTGGCTAGTCCACCTAGAGGGCAGCCTTAGTTTTAGGCGGCGTATCTCGACGGAAACAACGTAAAGTTAGAGCGACGGGTAAAGTGTACGTTTATGAATCGCCGTAACTATTCATTTGCATATTCTACGCCGACCGCAATTGAATCGCCACCTAGCGGCCGGCCTAGAATTGCATCCTAAGATCCGACGGTGTAAGTCAATTACACCTGTCGGATCTTAGGGCTATCTATGCGTAACTGATTCTATGAATCAGCCGCATAGATACGACAATCGTATCTCAGAGAATCTGGCCCTAAATCCTCTAGTGCGTTGATGCTCCCAACCTTGTTGACTCAAATCGAAATGGAAGGAAGATTGGGATCCTTTCAGTGTAATGTGATACAAGCTTTGGCAGCTTTAGGCATGTGATGGAGGACTGATTTCTTATAGGTGTTAAAAGGAATTTGTGAGCGATGGAGCAGGAAGAGAGCAGGATCATCCGGGATCGCAAAGTCTGAATTGTTGAGTGAGCCATTGCACCTCTGTCCAGTAAAGGTTTGGTTTTGGTCAAGATCAAAAAAAGTGCAGTAGGGTACCCTGTTCCTCTCTGCATCTCTAGCACCGATCTGAGGGATGGCACTATACTGCTGCGCTAAAGACGTCCAGAGTTTAAGATCTCCATGTCTGCACCGGTTGATCGCTCTTCCCAAGTAAGCGGCCTGGTAATATTTAAGTGCATCTGGATTGCATTAAGGTGAAAAAACATCTGATAATTACCCCCCCCAGCCCCCCGTTTTACATGCACTCAAAAGTCCCACGTTGAGAACATGCTGGATGTCGGCCCGGCCTTCTCGGCTCTTCATTGGATAGATTAATAGAAGCGCAGCCATTGGCTCCCACTGCTGTCACTCAAATCCAATGAAGCAGGCCCCGAGGCCGAGTCTGGCATTCGTGTCTATGGACGCAAATGCTGGACTCGGGAGCACACCCGCAAGGTAACCCCCTTGGGAGAGCACTTCCCAGAGGGGGTTATCTGATGCGGGGAGGTGCCGAGACAGCCGCCAAAGGACCCCAGAAGATGGCGTTTGGGGCCGCTCTTTGCAAATTGAACTGCACAGTGGAAGTAAGACATTGTTTGTTATTTAAAAAAAACAATCAAAACCTTTAGTACCACTTTAAGGTGTCTGTTTATTAAGCAGTGATAAATTATCACTGCTCAGTAAACAGACATTCCCAGAGGAGACCGCCCACCTAGTTAATAAAATATCTGTCTCCCTAAACATATATATATATATATAGATTACACACACACACATTATTTTTACATATATAATATATATATATATATATATATACACACACTGAGCAAAACACTTTTGTGATTGCCCCATTTATCTTGAGATGAACTCAAAGATCTACGACTTTTTCTATGTACACAAAAGGCCTATTTCTCTCAAATATTGTTCACAAATCTGTCTAAGCCTAGGTTCACATTGAAGCGATTTTTCATGCGATTTGAGAGATCAAATCGCATGACAAGTCGCAGGCTATTGCCGAAAATGGCACTGTTCCAATCGGTACGACACTGATTTTGCGGCACCGCACTGATTTGCAAAAGTAGTTCCTGCACTAATTTTGCAGATTTCATGTGCGACTTCAATAGACCTCTGTGTACGAAGCCACACAGATGTCTATCAAGTAGCACCTGAAATCGCGCTGACCTTGCTACTTTGAAATTGCGCTACTACAAGTGGAGTAGCGCGATTTTAAAGCAGCATCAATGTGAACCAGGGCTTAATCTGTGTTAGTGAGCACTTCTCCTTTGCCGAGATAATACATCCACCTCACAGGTGTGGCATATCAAGATGCTGATTAGACAGCATGATTATTGCATAAGTGTTCCCTAGGCTGACCACAATAAAAGGCCACTCTAAAATGTGCAATTTTACTTTTTTAATGGGGTCCGAAAACCAGTCCATATCTGGAGTGACCACATTTGCCTCACGCAGTGCAGAACATCTCCTTCGCATAGAGTTGATCAGGTTGTTGATTGTGGCCTGTGGAATGTTGGTCCATTCCTCTTCAATGGCTGTGCAAAGTTGCTGGATATTGGCAGGAACTGCAACACGCTGTCTTATATGCTGATCTAGAGCATCCTAAACATGCTCAATGAATGACATGTCTGATGAGTATGTGGCCATGCAAGAACTGGGATGTTTTCAGCTTCCAGGAATTGTGTACAGATCCTTGCAACATGAAGCCGTGCATGATCATGCTGCAACATGAGGTGATAATCGTGGATGAATGGCACAAAAATGGGTCTCAGGATCTCGTCACGGTATCTTTGTGCATTCAAATTGGCATCAATAAAATGCACCTGTGTTTGGTGTCCATAGCATATGCCTGCCCATACCATAAGCCATGGGCGTGGCATAAGGGGTTGCAGGGGTCACAATCGCAACCCCGCCCCTAGCTCAAGGGGGCCCCAGCAGCCTCCCTGTCATATTATCATATACTCCACAAAGTCCAGCTCCGATTTGCCCTAGGGCCCCACAGCCACGCTTCAGTAGTGGGCTTCTACTTTGCCTTCCACAGTCCACACCCCTCCAATCTCATTGGCTGGGGAGAAGCTTTGAGGCATTTCCTGAATGGAGAGGTGCACGAGGTGAGAACAGCCCAGGATGGGGAAGTGTCTGTGCTGTGTGCTGGCAACATGGAATGGTAACCGTGCTTAGCAAGTTAAAAGAAGGAGAGTGCCGTTCTGTAGCCAGGATGAGACCGATGTCACTGGTGACGTAAGACACTGCTCAGTGTCTCTTAGTCACCAGCTGGGATTCTCTGTAACCCCCCACCCCGGGGATGTCCTCTTACTCCACTTCCCTGACAACTGGGGAAAAGGCAAACACCTCCAAGGAGGTGACCTTCCCTCAACACCTGCCAACACTGTCAGAGAAATCTGTCAGAGAAATCTTCAGCTCCTTTCCCATTACAGCACCCTATTCTTCTCCTCCTCCGCAGGGCTGAAATCACATTCCTTTACAACACAGCCAGTGAGCCACGATCTGCACAGAGTGTATCTGCCTACTGCAACTACACTGCTGTTCTGACCAGAGAATTTCACAGGTCAGAACGGCAACATAAAAGCCAGAGACACTGTGTGAAAAGCAAGAGACTGTGTAAAGGAATGCGATTTCAGCCCTGTGTAGTGTGGGAGCTGTATACAGTGCTGGGATGGAAAAGGAGCTCTGCCAAGTGACCAGCCAGGGGTCCCTGTCCTCTGATTGTCCAGCGGTGATCCCTGTCCTTTGATTCTCCAGCGGTGATCCCTGTCCTCTGATGTAAAGTGGAACTCTTCGAGTATCTTGGCGTACGGTGGATGTATCTGCACGCACGGTGGAAGTGGTGGGTGGTCATTGGGGCCCTTTTTGAATTGCCTCAGCCTTATTGGTCTGCGGCTTGACCAGTCCTCAGCCAATAATGTACCCAAGGTATTTGGCCTCCTCCAGGCTTATGGCACATTTTTTGGGGTTGGCCGTGAGACCTGCTTCCCTAAGGGAATCTATTACCGCTTGTACCCGGAGCAGGTGCGATTCCCAATCTGGGCTGTGGATGACCACATCATCCAAATACACAGCTGCATACGGGCAATGTGGTCTCAAGGCTTTGTCCATCATTCGCTGGAATGATGCAGGGGCTTCGTGCAGACATGGTTACTGTCTTGGGGGGTCCGATAGAGGAAGGAGGAAGTCAAAAATCTTCCTCCTTCCCCCGGGATTCTCTCTTCTCTCCCCGATTCAGCCCCTCTGAGCTGGTGAATCAGAGAGTGTGAATTCTGACACAGATCGCAAATGAGGTGCTGAGATCGCACCTTCGTAAACTGGCCGTTTCTGTGTCAGTTAATCACAGCTTCTCTGTCTGTGTGCTGAGATCATTGCATAGAACATGTTCACCCCCCAATCATCTCTGTTTCATAAACCGTTAATGGACTGAGATCAGTGGCGATCATAGGGATCGCTGGTGTTCACAGTTTCATAAACAAACACCATAATGTGACCCAGAATGATACATTGACAGTGCTTATATTCAAATAATTCTAGTTTGGAGAGCCTAATATGACAACCATGCATTTTACCTGTGCACTACATTGCCCATAATTTTATTGGAGATATATGGTCATGTTACATGTAGTTCTATCTGACTATGATGTATATGTTTCTGTCTGTATATTTACCTAGTAACCTTTCATTCAGCCTTCTTTTTATAAATACCTCCTGACCCATTTTCCAATTATAAATGTTTGCAAGGCAACTGCAGTGCATTTGGACTGACACTATGATAATGTAACTTATTTTACTTCTCCCTATACACAGGGGGCTAGATTCAGGTAGATTTCGGCCGGCATAGCGTATCTCAGATACACTACGCCACCGTAAGTTTGAGCAGCAGGTCCTGTATTCACAAAGAACTTGCGCTGTAACTTACGGCGGCGCAGTGTAACTGGGCCGGCGTAAGCCCGCCTAATTCAAAATAGGCTGGTTGGGGGGCGTGTTCTATGTAAAATACTAGTGACCCCACGTATTTGAAGTTTTTAACGAAGGGCGCATGCGCCGTCCGTGGACGTTTCCCAGAGCGCATGCTCCAAATGACGTCGGCAAATCCTCATGCTTTTAACGTGAACATAAATTACGGCCAGCCCCATTCACGGACGAGTTACGCAAACGATGTAAAATTTGAAAATGTTGACTTGGTTCCGACGTCCATACTTAACATTGGCTGCGCCATGTTTTTGGTGGTTTATCTTTACGCCTGAAAACCCCTTACGTAAACGGCGTATCTTTACTGCGACGGCTGGGCGTACGTTCGTGAATAGGCGTATCTAGCTGGTTTACATATTCTAGGCTTAAATCAGCGTACACGCCCCTAGCGGCCAGTGTAAATACGCCGGCCGTATCTTAGCAACATTTAAGCGTATCTCAGTTTGAGCATACGCTTAAAGTTGCGACGGCGCGGATTCGGTCTTACGACGGCATATCTACTGATACGCCCGTCGGAAGTCTTTATGAATCTGCCCCAGGATATTCTTGATGTGATTAAAGAGACCTAGCTGTCAGTAACATATAGCAGTATGCATAACAAGGTCTTTGTAGATGAAAGCTAGTTGCAACAAAACTTTAGCAAAAGTGAACAAAATATATTTGAAATAGAAAAGTTATATGAAATACAGTTGTTGATGTGGTCGATATAAAACACAGAAGAGGATATAATCTAGGGCAGCCCAGCCAAAACTGTATCTATGTCCCATTGCAACTGTTGCTGGGTGGTAGCATTTTCTTTCTTATACTGTATATTTTGTAATACCGGTATGTAAAAATGCTTTTTTCTGTATTCTGTGCTTTGCATTTTCTTAACCCTTATCCTGGTAAATTCTGTTTAGCATAAGGCCCCATTCACACGGGCACCTCCACTAAGCAGAATCTGCTTGCTCACCAGGGGATCTCTCCGATGATCCCCGCTGAGAATGCGGATGACAGGTCGTGTCCACTCCGATATGCAGAGCGGACATGGAGACAGTCCTGCTCTCCTCTATGGGGCAATCGGATAGAAACGGACCACCTGTCCATTTCTATTCGATGCCATCTGATTCTGATCTGATCCGGAGGGATGGGGAATAGGACCACCATCCATCTGTTTCCAGAACAGGATTGGATCAGATGGCGATGGGTGTCAGCGGACATATGTCACCTGCCGCTCCATATAAGAGACTGGATGGTCCAAAAAACTGACAGGCGGACCTGATCGGACAGCCGGTGTGAAAGGGGCCTAAAGGTTTAGATTTACAAAAACTGGAGAGTGCAAAATCTGGTTGCAGATTTCTACCTTTTGGTATTCTGAAGAAATCCATTTGGCTGTGTCCATGTGAGTTTCTTAATTATCAACCAGCTGCTGCACCTGTGGGACACTAATGAGGAAAGCTGCTGGGCCTGCATCCCTTTAGACGTGATTTCCTATTGGAAATATCTTACCAAAAATGACATTTTTGTTGCAGGGGATGCCTGAAATCTGACTTGTATCTTAGTGCAGACTTATGGGGAAATCAGTGAGCCAATCACACAAGCAGGAAATTATGTTTCTGGGGGTGTTCTGTACACATTCTGTGTACAGAACACCTCCTGGCAGCCATATTGCATTTTACAGAAAATTACAGAGCTGCAGATTGAAAAGGAAAGGTAATTTTTTAATAACATTCAACTGCAATACGACCTGTGTCGCATTTGTACATGCTATATTATTTTTAAAGAATAATAAAGAATGTGTACCAAGCACAGTATGTGTGTGCGGACCATACAGATCTCCATATTACACACAGACTGTTTTATTTTTTAATTGCTGGACTGCCCAGGACACGTTCCATATATTATGTGTAGCGCCCCCTTACTTTCAGTAAAGGCGCTACGCTAAAGTTAGTGGGAGAATGAGAGAGGTACGTTGCTCTCATTCCTAATTGTGTTAAATTTGTCTGTCGTCAAATCTGGATTGTTCTCTGGGTCAGACTGCGTTCTAGGGATGTGGTACCATCCCTGGGCGGCAGGTGGCACAAGAGAGGTCCAGGCGGAGCCGCTTCTTCCCAGCAGCCAATGAGAGGAGTTGAGCCTCGCTGTGCATGCTGGGAGGGAGTATTTCTGTGGCGGAAGCCGTTGTTCTGGTTCTTTGCGGGTTCTTGGTTCCAGGTGCGGCACCCACCTTTATGGTGTGCGCACATCGCGGGCCCCACCACTATGGCCTACCTGGCCTGGGGTTGCGCGCAACGCGGAGTTCCAGACTCTGGGCCCTCCTGGCCTGGAGCAACTGATGCCACAAAGGGGCCCCAGTGACTGACTGGGTCCCCCTTCTACTGAGGAGATCCCAGGCTGTATGCCGTTCGGTGGGGGATCGGCTTGAGGAGAACCCGAAGGCAGGTTGTCCAAAAGGGCTTGAACGAACCATCGGGGATCTGGTGACCGGAACATTGACAGGTACACTTCAACTGTCAACCGGTGACCCTAGCACAAATTTACTGGGAGGATAAGCTCAACTATTTAGCTCATCCAAGTTCTAGGCCTGTGGCAGAGGCCCCATCAGAGCCAGGCCTGTGGCAGAGGCCTGCTCCTCCCAGCATCCTTAAAGTGACGCTTCGGCTGCCAGGCTCGTGGCAGGAGTCTGTCCGGAGGCACTTCACCCACTCTGGCTAGAGTGGCGACGAGCTATACTACTATCGCTGAAAGCGGGATTGCTTTCTCTTTCATCCAAGCCTGATACCGCATAAGTTCTTTACTTCATCAGCCTTTCCTGTCCTACCTCATGTTGATGTTGGTCGTGTTGGGCCGTGAAATAAAGCATTCAGAAAACCTATTTTGGCGATTGGACATTCGTTTACTGCTCTACTCACTACCATCACCCCTAGACAACGATTAGAGGTAACTTAATATGCCGATCCCAAATCAACCAGTGGCTCCTGAGGGGGTAGCGATACATATGATTGGGGACTATAGGAAAAAATGGTTGCTGATTTCTTTGGCTTAAGCCTTTGATTGGACATTTGTGCCCATAATAAAGTAGAAATATCTGTAAAATGCTAAAGGAAAACACAAATTGCTGGCCTCCTGAACATGCTAGCTATTTGGCTGTCTCTGGTTTAAGTACTCCTTGGGAATCTGACTTGGAAATTTCAATTAGATCTGTCAATCAGATCAATTAAAACCTAAGTTTAGTCAAAAAATGTTTTTAAAAAAATCAACACAAGGGAACTTACTTTCAGTCAAGGCGATGAGTCCCTTGTACTGATGGCTGCATATTTAGTTAAACAAAGCCTGCCACAGAGGCTGGAAATCAGGTTAATCAAGCCAGGGGACCTGTCATATGCACGCACCACATCCTCCATTCACAGAAGCTGTACTATAGTTTGCATGCATGAAATGTGATAGGGGAAGGGCAGATGAATGAAAGGTCCACTCTTTCCTTTTATAGATTGTTTTTCATGGGCAGCCATCTGCACAAGGGACATATTGCATTTACTGTAAGTAATGTCCCTTGTGCTTATTTTTTAAAAACCTTTTTTTGACTAACCTTAGGCTTTAATCATATTAGAACAAAATTAGAATTCCTAATCTACATACATTTTTAAATGTATAGTGCCGACTCGCCGTTCTGCTTCTTTTGGCAACTTGTGATGCTCCTTATGCGACGGGGGTCAATCCCCTTCTGGATAGGAATGCCCACTCCCGCGGGATTCACTACCCGGAAGCCAGGGAAGAAAATAGCTGTACGAGGTATGTACAGCAAAAGAAAAAAAAAAAAGGCATACTGTCATTGTCGAGAGTCATGTCAATGTAATGTTAGAAAATAGTTTTTAGGGTGAACCCCCGCTTTAAAGGACCTTGAACCCTGCCAAATGCAGCAACCAACCCTTAAATCCTGTAACCCCACCCTATACCAACACAAATATCCACCAATAAGTAGGGCGGGCGGGTGGGAAGTTCTTCCCTGCTCTCCCTCGTGTGGACTCTCCCCTCCCCTTCCTGCTGGTAACTTTCTTCCCTGCTAATAACATTATTAGCCAATCCCACGGCTCCCAGGTTTCCCCCTGGCACGTACACCAGGGAACAAAGTTAACCCCTGTCATGCCAGCCCTCCCTGCATCCCTGCGGTCACACTCCGGGCCTCTCTTTCACATTGGTGTGCAGTGTAGAAGTGCCCTCTTCTTATCTGTGGTTAGTGATATAGACAGCAGGGGCGTACCTAGAGCATTTGGCACCCGGGGCGGATCCAATATCTGGCACCCCCCCCCCCACACGTTAAAATGTAAAAACACCCCACTGTGCCCCCTGCATACCTCTGCATCCTTCAATATCTTTTTGTTACTACTGTGTACCCCTCTCCACAATTGCACCTCTGGACCCCTTTACATTGCACAGTACCCTGCACCTCTGGACCCCTTTACATTACACAGCCCCCTGCATCACTGGACCCCTTTACATTACACAGCCCCCTGCATCACTGGACCCCTTTACATTACACAGCCCCCTGCATCACTGGACCCCTTTACATTACACAGCCCCCTGCATCACTGGATCCCTTTAAAATTACACAGTACCCTGCATCACTGGACCCCTTTAAAATTACACAGCACCCTGTATCACTGGACCCCTTTACATCTCACAGCCCCCTTCACCTCTGGACCCTTTTACATTACACAGCCCCCTGCACCACTGGACCCCTTTACATTACACAGCCACCTGCACCTCTGCACCCCTTTACATCACATAGCCCCCTGCACCTCTGGACCCTTTTACACTACACAGCCCTCTGCACCCCTTTACATTACACAGCACCCTGCACCTCTGGACCATTTTACATTACACAGCACCCTGCATCACTGCACCCCTTTTACATTACACAGCCGCCTGCACCTCTGCACCCCTTTACATCACATAGCCCCCTGCACCTCTGGACCCTTTTACACTACACAGCCCTCTGCACCCCTTTACATTACAAAGCACCATGCACCTCTGGACCCTTTTACATTACACAGCACCCTGCATCACTGCACCCCTTTTACATTACACAGCACCCTGCATCACTGCACCCCTTTTACATTGCACAGCACCCTGCATCACTGGACCCCTTTACATTACACAGCACCCTGCATCACTGCACCCCTTTTACATTACACAGCCGCCTGCATCTCTGCACCCCTTTACATCACATAGCCCCCTGCACCTCTGGACCCTTTTACACTACACAGCCCTCTGCACCCCTTTACATTACACAGCACCCTGCACCTCTGGACCCCTTTACATTACACAGCACCCTGCATCACTGGCCCCCTTTACATCTCATAGCCCCCTGCACCTCTGGACCCTTTTACATTACACAACACCCTGCATCACTGCACCCATTTTACATTACACAGCCACCTGCACCTCTGGTCATGTCAGCTAAAAAAAAAAAAAAAAAAAAAAAATGTATTTTTTTTTAAAATCGGGATGGTGTCACCCCTCTAGTGGGTGTCACCCGGTGCGGCCCGCACCCCCCGCACCCCCCTAGCAACGCCACTGATAGACAGCAATAAAACACTGACAGTCTTTCTAAGTCTTTCCTTCCTTGACTGTATAATTTTAGTATAAAACTAAATTGGGGAAGTACCGTAGTTAAGGTGTGTGCTGAATGTCACTTATATACAGTCTGAATTACGGTACGTATGAATTTCACTGTTTTATAAAATGCACCTGTATTTGTTATTTAACTCGTATATAATATTTAGTAGAGATTTTGATGATCATGTTGTTTTTGTGCTCCAAAAACAGTTTTATATTTATAATTTCTGAATAATAACATTTTGATGAATATCTGCATAAATGTCATGGAGCATGTAAAATTACCAGTGATATTCCTTAATTTTTATAGATTCTCAGCTTTTAAAAAGTATAAAACTTTTAAATTTTTTTTGTTTTATTGGTATATTTGAAATGGAATCAACATTTGACATGTGGATGTGCAAAATGTGAGGCTAAACAAAAAAAAATAAAGGGTTAAACTCAGGCAACTGTTCTAATGTTGACATCTGGAGAGAGGCAAGGACAGCTGGTACATATGAAACCATTCTATTATAAAAACCAAAAATGAGGTGACAGGTGGATGGATATGGAGAGAATATAGAAGAGCACTGAGTCAAAGCATTTAGATATGAATCACATAATAGCTCAGTAATTTGGATTTTCACAAAAAAATTATGAAAATTGTGAAAATGTCACGAAAGTCATGTCAAGTCAGCTTTGCAGTTTGGTAGTTAAACAGTAGTAGAGACTTTACCGTTTTAACAATATATTAACACAAGAAAAATCCTATCTCAATAGCCTAACCCAGTCTTTCTAAACCTGTACATGGAGGAACTCTTGAAATAACTTTCAGGTCTCATGGAACACATGCTAAAAACTATTATAGCTACAGCTCACAAGACATTAGAGTGAACAGTAAGTTGTAGACCTAAGAATAAAAAAGAAAATAAAGAATTTGGGGTACTTGTCTCAGATGGTAGCATTCATTCATCACCTACCAATAATACTAAGGAACAGACCAGGCAAGATTTCATATGGATAATATAAAGTATGGATAATGCAAAAGATAACACAGGTCTTGGAGGGGATTGATAAGAGACCATATACAAGATTTTAGTAATGAAAACGGTATCATTAGCAGTAATCGGCATGGATTCATGAAGAATCGTTCTTGCCAAACCAATCTATTAACCTTCTATGAGGAGACGAGTTGCCATCTAGATAAGGGGGGGCCTGTAGACGTTGTGTATCTGGATTTTGCAAAAGCTTTTTACACAGTTCCCCATAAACATTTATTGTACAAAATAAGGTCCGTTGGCATGGACCATAGGGTGAGTACATGGATTGAAAACTGGCTACAAGGGCGAGTTCAGAGGGTGGTGATAAATGGGGAGTAATCGGAATGGTCAGGGGTGGGTAGTGGGGTCCTCCAGGGATCTGTGCTGGGACCAATCCTGTTTAATCTCATCATAAACAACCTGGAGGATGGGGTAAACTTTTCAATCTCTGTATTTGCGGATGATACTAAGCTAAGCAGGGCAATAATTTCTCTGCAGGATGTGGAAATCTTTCTGAAAAAACATTCACATCATTGCTCTCTGTGCAGAGCCCTGTGTTGTTAGTGTAGCGCCCCCTTACTTTCAGTATGGGCACTGCGCTAAAGTTAATGGGGAATATGAAAGTTACTTTGCTCCTATTCACAATTTATTCAAATTGGGACCTCTGTCATTCCAGAAATGTCCACTGGGTCATTTCTGTACTCCAGGGATGTGATACCATCCCTGGCCAGCAGTTGGCATCAGAGGGGTTCTGGCAGAGCAACTTTCCCCAGCAGCCAATTAGAGGAGTTTTCCCTCGCGGGGCATGCTGGGGAGGGGTATATCTGTGACAGGTGTCATGTGCTAAAAAGTCTTCGCGGGGTCTCAGTTCCAGGTGCGGCATCCACCTTCAGGGTGCGCGCATCCATGGACCCCGCCGGCGTGGCCCACCTGGCCAAAATTGCAGGCTACACAGAACCTCATCCAGAGGTAATTAGGGACTCCAGTGACTTACTGGATCCCTGATCCTATTGAGAAGATCCCAGGCTGGATGCCGTTCGATTGGGGGATCGGCTTGAGGAGAACCAGGACGCAGGTTGTCCAACAAGGCTTGAACGAACCAATCGGGGATCTGGTGACCGGAACGCTGACAGGTATGCTTTGCTGTCATCCGGTGACCTATGCTACAAACCTACTGGGAGGATTCGCTCCATTCATTCATTCAGCTCACTTAAAGTAATTGGCCTGTGGCAGAGGCCCTAGAGCCAGATCTGTGAGAGAGATCTGTTCCTCCCAGAAATCCAAAGTGACACCTCGGCTGCCAGGCTTGTGAGAGGGGTCTGTCCGGGGGCACTTCATCCACTCCAGCTGAGTGGCAACGAATCGCAAATTGATACTACTGAGAGCAGAATTGCTCTGTTCATATCCAGGCCTGATATCGCAAGGTTCCCTTCTTTCTTCATCAACCTTTCTCTTCCTAATTGATGTTGATGTTGGCCGTGTTGGCCTGGAAATAGAGCATTGGAAAAACTCTTTATTCACTGTCTGGCCCTTCGCTCACCACAAATCAGCGGCTCCTGCGGGGGTAGCGCTACATTAGTAAACACAGGGCTCTGTGCTGTGATTTGCTAAGCGGATCAGCAGGTCCAGCTATATACTTTAAGGAGGGTGAAGCTCCGCTTTAAGCTGAATCGCTCTCTGTCACTTTGAAAAAGTTACCATAGTATAATCTCTATTACATTCCTTGCTGTAATGAGTAATACAGACATTTTTTGGAATTTCAGAATCGCAACAGCAAGTGCTGTGAGTGGTGCATGTCTTTGATAAACCTTGAGGTGGCAGCTACTGTGTGTGTGTCTAAAGGGTGTAATGTTTGGGGGACCAGCTTGATCGCAGGACACAGGCTTCTTAAATCAAAACTGAGGTTTATTAAACTTAAATGGCTTAGCAGCAGCAAAAACAAAAGAAATAACAGTCTCACCGACTTGTACAGCTCAGAACTGCTATCGCAGTTAAACAGTCCTTCCAGGTAAGTCCTTCAGTATCAGGTTTTTAGGCAGGACACTGCCAAGTCCTTTCACAGCTTTTCATAGCTTCCACAGCTTTCCTTGTCCACCATTCACTATGCATTGGACTCTCCTACACTCCTTCACCTGTACTTCCTGTCTGCTTTAAACTACTTCCTTAGACAGGTGCATTAACCCTTTCCATTCCCTTAAAGGCACCACAGTCCAAACAGAGGGGAAATATAACGTCCTTCCAGGACCCAGCCATGGCGTCCTGTACAAGGGTTAACAGCTCAGTTCAAGCCCGGGTGCTTAGATTGTGGTACTGTAAGCTGTGAAATGTTTCCCCACTTTATGACAGAACCGAATATTTAAAAGGCAAGTATACAGTGCCTCTCTTCATACAAGGAAATAAAATGGTTAGCCTCCGGAGACTAAATAAGTTTGTAATGAAGTCAGCCATCTGTTACAATACCAATCTTGTTTGTGTCATTATTCAAACATCTAGCAATAGGACATACAGTGTATGGTTTGAGTAATTTCTAAATACTGTTATGATAAGGCACCTGTCGCCCAAATAAAGTTTTGCATACCAGATGCCTAGACTTTTGTTCCTATTTGAGCAGAAAATATAATGAAAAATATGCTATAAAAATTGGACAAGTTCTATTAGGTGGCATCTCTATCTACAGTATATTACCCTGGGGAGTACAGAAGACTTTGGTACTTTACAGCACTGTGTGCTGTACCAAACATACAACCTCCCCCTGTCCTATGGCCACCTGCAGTATATCTAGACATCCAAAACAAACTTCTAGATAGCCTTTCTCAATCTGTTTACCCCAGAGGATCCCTCAAAATAATTTTCAGGTCTCATAGAATCCTTGCCAAAACCAATTTATTGGTGGGCAATGAGAAAATACCCCTTACACTGATGGTCATTGGGAAGAATGACCCCGCCCCCTTTCAATGGTGGTCAGAATGCCACCCTTACAGACAGTTGGCACTGGCCCTGAACCATTGAAGGTATCATCAAATGAGAGGTAAATCAGCCACAGCTCAAGGAATCCCCAGCAACCACAAAACTCTGGGTGAAAATGACTGTTCTGGAATATAATGGCAGAAGGACCCTTATTTACATGAAAATAGTAGAATATAAATACCTCCTATTAAAGGGAATTTTTTTAGATATTGTATTTCTTTATTAACTATTGTGAAGACCATAACAGGAAGTGAGACAAAATTCCTCCAAAGTGAGGGAATCCTGGCGTGTCACTAGTACTAGTGTCCCCAGTGGAAGATTTCCCCTTTATCCACTTCAGTTCAAGAATATTTTATGGTCTTCATTACTAGGCCATTTCTTGCTATTCAGCACTGCGCTACTTTAACTGCCATGGCAGTCATGCGACGCTATATACCCAAACAAAATTGATCTAACTTTTTTTACAAAATAGAGCTTTCTTTTGGTTGTATGTGATCACTACTGTTTTTTGTTGTTTTTTTTTTTTTTTGCGATATAAATTAAAAAAATACCAAACATTTTGAAAATAAAATCAATATTTTTTACTTTCTGCTATAAAAAATATCCAATTAAAAAGAAATTCCTCATAAATTTTGGCCAAAATGTATTGTGCTACATGTTTTTGATAAAAGAAAATCCCAATAAGTGTATTTTAATTGGTTTGCGTGCAAGTTATAGTGCTTACAAACTATGGGATATATAATAAAATATATTTTTTGTATGCTACTAATAGCGGTGGCAACGACTTATAATGGAACTGCAGTAGTGCAGTGGGTGATCTGACACTAACTGACATGGGAGGAACTGACTAACTGCCACTGACATCACCAGTGACATTAATAAAGTGATCAGTGGGGATACTATACACTGTCACTGTACTAATAACATTGCCTGGGAAGGGGTTAACACCTAGGGCGATCAAGGGGTTAAATATGTGCCTAACTATGTGTAATGTGTGTAAAGTGTGCTGCTTTTAGTAACTGTCAACACAAAGCTCTGAGCTGTGAATGTACACAGCCATTCAGCATCTTTCGGCCATAAATCTTTGGCGAGGACTTACTGACAGGCTTCCGATGTGTGCATTCACAGCAGGGGTGCGCATGCACGTGCCTTAAACCTGAAAGTAGGCAGCGATGTACCAGTGCATCCCTTTGCCTACAGTGGCCGCTCATCGGCCATACAATGTGGGCAGGCGGTCGCCAAGTGGTTATTCTTGCTCCAATGTCAACCCAAAATGTATTTTATTTTTGATGATAATGGTTAACAGGAAAAATAGAGAGGGCGAATGTCCTTAACGAAGGCACAGACAGCAATAACCATTGGCAGGTGTTCTAATCCCTCCTCACTCTATAAAAAACGAAAAAATAAAAACATTTTGCCATTAGTGACAATTTAAATGTTGCCTCCCCTTTGCTCTGATTCTTCTTGCATACATTTTCTAATAAATCACTTTCTAAATTAAATGATTTTTTTTTCTTTCACATTTTTTACTATACAGTCACGTGACCACAAAGCACTGGTTCTCATTCCTAGATTTCTATGTCTGGTGGGCATAAATTCTTACTTGGCCAACAATGCCTCCACAACACCTTGAATTGTTGAACTTCAATCCATATACGCCCGGCTTAACTCCATATAAAGTATATAGAGAGTTAAAACCTGATAAACCTCCACCCAGATCTGCTGTACAAAGTATTTCTTTGTTTACCTGTCATATTACTCACAGGCTGTCGGAAATAGTGAATATCTATTATACTGAATGTACACGATGTATTTTGTTACAAAACCAAAAGATTTTTTGCATGTGCTTTTACAATATTGATGACATTGCCTATGGCAGTTTTCCAACGTTATACAATAAAAGCAACAGGCTGAAACATTGATGACAATGGATGTTTTGGTACCTCCTCTGACTTAGTGAAAGTTGATTATTTTAACAACTCGATCCATTTAAATGGGAGACACATCTGGTTAATGCGTTAGGTGTCCTGATTTCTGCAGCATCATTCCCCTATTTTAAAATGTCTTTAACCAAACTTTCCCCCTTCCCAGAATGTATCCCAAATATAGCTGATCAGTGCGTTCAGGTCAGGGAATGTTGTTGTTTTTTAGTATTATTACTGAAGTTCACATTCCCAACAAAACAAAGCCTCGTTACTGGTTAAATATTTCATGTGGAAATGTAACTATTTATATTTTAGGATGTGAATTGGATGTTTTGCCATCAGGGAGGTGTACATTTATACTGCAACAGGGCAATGACCCCAAACATACAGCCAATGCCATTAAGAACTATCTTCAGGGTAAAGAAGAAAAGGGAGTGCGTGATGGTTTGGCCCCCACAGAGCCCTGATCTCAACATCATTGAGTATGTCTCAGATTACATGAAGAGACAGAAGGATTTGAGGCAGCCTACATCCACAGAAGATCTGTGGTTAGTTCTCGAAGATGTTTAGAACAAACTACCTGTCGAGTTCCTTCAAAAATTGTGTGCAAGTGTATAGGATACATGCTGTTTTGAAGGCAAAGGGTGGTCACACCAAATATTGATTTGATTTGGATTTTTTTTCTGTTCATTTACTTTCCATTATGATACTTAATAAAAAATAAACTATTAACACTTCTATTTCTGAAAGCATTCTTAGAATTTGTTTGCACCCCTGGTTAAAGCTTTTGCACAGTACTGTACATAAAGTATATATGTATATACAGTACAGACCAAAAGTTTGGACACACCTTCTCATTCAAAGAGTTTTCTTTATTTTCATGACTATGAACATTGTAGATTCACACTGAAGGCATCAAAACTATGAATTAACACATGTGGAATTATACATAACAAAAAAGTGTAACAACTGAAAATACATTTCATATTCTAGGTTCTTCAAAGTAGCCCCTTTTTGCTTTGATTACTGCTTGGCACACTCTTGGCATTCTCTTGATAAGCTTCAAGAGGTAGTCACCTGGTGCAGCACCCCATCACTCTCCTTCTTGGTCAAATAGCCCTTACACAGCCTGGAGGTGTGTTTGGGGTCATTGTCCTGTTGAAAAATAAATGATGGTCCAACTAAACGCAAACTGGATGGAATAGCATGCCACTGCAAGATGCTGTGGTAGCCATGCTGGTTCAGTATGCCTTCAATTTTGAATAAATCCCCAACAGTGTCACCAGCAAAGCACCCCCACACCATCACACCTCCTCCTCCATGCTTCACGGTGGGAACCAGGCATGTAGAGTCCATCCGTTCACCTTTTCTGCGTCGCACAAAGACACGGGGGTTGGAACCAAAGATCTCAAGTTTGGACTCATCAGACCAAAGCACAGATTTCCACTGGTCTAATGTCCATTCCTTGTGTTCTTTAGCCCAAACAAGTCTCTTCTGCTTGTTGCCTTTCTTTAGCAGTGGTTTCCTAGCAGATATTCTACCATGAAGGCCTGATTCACACAGTCTCCTCGTAACAGTTCTAGAGATGTGTCTGCTGCAAAAGGTGGCTACTTTGAAGAACCTAGAATATGAAATATATTTTCAGTTGTTTCACACTTTTTTGTTAGGTATAATTTCCACATGTGTTAATTCATAGTTTTGATGCCTTCGGTGTGAATCTACAATTTTCATAGTCATGAAAATAAAGAAAACTCTTTGAATGAGAAGGTGTGTCCAAACTTTTGGTCTGTACTGTATAAATATACTGTACAGCTCGATCAGGGGAGGCTGGCTTGTGATTATATGTACAGGAGTACCATTTATGTGTATGCTTGTGATTAAAGTGTAAGACTATGTGTATATTTGTGTGCAATGTGCAGATTGTGTATATAGTAGTGTTTGCCTGTGAGTATAGTGTAGGCCTATGTGCATGCAACTGTGCAATGTGGAAATGATGTATATGTTTGTATGTAAGGTGAGGATTGAGCGTAATCTTGTGATTTTAGTGTAGGGCTATATGTATGTGTGTGCAGTGTATACATTATTTGTATAAAGCAAAATGCAGATTATGTACATTTCTGTAAAAATGCAAGAGTGTGTGCGTGTGTTCTAAATTCTATGTGTATGTCTAGTATTGTATGCCATTTTAGCAGAAGCGTAAGTATAATACTGAAAATGAACAATTTAATTTTTGATGTGCCCTGAGTTCCCTTGTGAATAATAAGTGAGCTTTTATGTAACTAAAAGAATATTTAAAAAGAAAACCCAAGTTAAGACGCTGACAGATGTTCTTTACTACCTTTTTATTTATTTATTTTAAACTGCACTTGTCCTGTAGACCTTAATTGCTCCACGTTATTTATTCAATGTGTTGAAAGTGCATTTCCTTAGGCAAGTCAGAAAGCCTGTCGTGTTTCCTAATAAAAGAAGTGCCAGCTGTATCTCCCAGCAGCGCTCATCCAATGCCTCTCCCCTCTCCATAGGTCTTCTCCTCCACCTCCCTTCTCCCTAATGCTGTTCATCCACTCTTCTTTCCTTCACTCATCTCTTTCATCCACTATCTGTATAGTGCTGCTCATCTCCTCATTCTGTCTCCACAGCATCATTCCTCTCCTCCACCTCCCCATTTCATAGCACCGCTTATCTCCTAGGACCTTCTTTCTCCATAATTGGGCTCATCTTCCACACCTCCTCTCTCCATGGCATTGTTTCTGTTGTCCTCCTCCTCTCTCCATAACACTGTTTATCTCCTCTTCCTTCCCACTCCAAGGCGTTATGTAGCTCCTCTGCCTACCCTGTCCAGAGAAAAATTCTTTATCTCTCTATAGCAGTGCTCATGGGAGGATAAATACTTACCATATTACTGGCTCCCAGAAGCCCCATCTATCTATGCAAAATGGTCCCTGCCGCCTTCTCCCTAAGTCTCTTGGGGCTGCAGTTGCATGCTTACATCCTCCACATACAATGTAGGGCTAATAGTTCCGCATTGTAGATGATGTAGATGGGACCACCCATAGCCATAGCTTCAGGGAGAAGAGGACAGTGCCAGCGCATGCTGGAGCAGGGAATTGGGGTAAATGATACTGTCTGTTCCTCCACTCCCTAGAAATAACTAGCTAGTAACCATAGCAGTGTGTATGGGGGGGGGGGGGGGGCGAAAGGGTATTTTTTTTCTTACAATCCCAAAGTTCAGCTTTAACAGTACCATAGTGAAGCTCAAACTCTACCTCTCTTCTCTCCATCGTGGTTTTCATTTTCTCAGCTCATCTCATCCATCTCCTCTTTTCATAGTATTATTCATCTCTCCTGCTTCCCTTTCCATATTGTCATTCCTCTTCTCTGACTACCCTCTCCATAGTGTCATTGTTCTTCTCCACCTCCCATCTCTTTAGTGTTTCTCCTCACCTCTGCCTCCTTAACCACTTAAGCCCCGAACCATTTTGTTGCTAAATGCCCAGGCCAGGTTTTGCGATTCGGCACTGCGTCGTTTTAACAAACAATTGCGCGGCCGTGCGACGTGGCTCCCAAACAAAATTGGCGTCCTTTTTTTCCCCACAAATAGAGCTTTCTTTTGGTGGTATTTGATCACTTCTGCGGTTTTTATTTTTTGCGCTATAAACAAAAATAGAGCGACAATTTTGAAAAAAATGCAATATTTTTTACTTTTTGCTATAATAAATATCCCCCAAAAACATATATAAAAATTATTTTTTTCCTCAGTTTAGGCCGATACGTATTCTTCTACCTATTTTTGGTAAAAAAAATCGGAGTAAGCGTTTATCGGTTGGTTTGCGCAAAATTTATAGCGTTTACAAAATAGGGGATAGTTTTAATGCATTTTTATAAAAAAACATTTTTTACTACTAATGGCGGCGATCAGCGATTTTTTGTTCATGACTGCGACATTATGGCGGACACTTCGGACAATTTTGACACATTTTTGGGACCATTGTAATTTTCACAGCAAAAAATGAATTTAAATTGCATTGTTTATTGTGAAAATGACAGTTGCAGTTTGGGAGTTAACCACAGGGGGCGCTGTATGAGTTGGGGTTCACCTAGTGTGTGTTTACAACTGTAGGGGGGTGTGGCTGTAGGACTGACATCATCGATCGAGTCTCCCTATAAAAGGGATCACTCGATCGATGCAGCCGCCACAGTGAAGCACGGGGAAGCCGTGTTTACACACGGCTCTCCCCATTCTTCAGCTCCGGGGAGCGAACGCGACGGGGCGGCTATAAACGAATAGCCGCGCCGTCGTCCCGGATCGCTCCCCGCGGGTTACCGACCGCCGCATGTACCGGGGGGGTCCCGATCGGACCCCCGAAGCGCGGAAAGGCGGGGACGTACATGTACGCCCATATTCCTGTACGTGCCATTCTGTGGACGTACATGTACATGCGGCGGGCGTTAACCAGTTAATTATAAAATATGACACTGCCTTAGTTAATATCTAATGCCGCGTACAGAAAACCATGTATTTTTTTTCTGACAGAATTTTGGCTCAAACTTGTGTTGCATACACACGGTCACACAAAATTCTGACCGTCAAGAACGCAGTGACGTACAACACTACAACGAGCCGAGAAAAAATAAAGTTCAATGCTTCCAAGCATGCTTCCACTTAACTTCCGAGCATGCATGTTATTTTGCGTGTAGGAATTGCATACAGACAATCAGAATTTCCGACAAGAACTTTTCCCGTCTGAAAATTTTAACTTTTCCCGTTGGAAATTTTGAGCTCTCAAATTTTTGCTGTCAGAAATTCAGACCGAAAATGTCCGGTGGGGCCTACACACGGTCGGAATTTCCGACCAAAAGCTCACATCTTGTCGGAAATTCCGATCGTGTGTACACGGCATTAGTCTTGCAATATGGCGCCTCTCTGTTCCTTGTACCATAACACTGATCATTACAATGCTGTTCATGAGCATAGCATAGCTATAATTCTCGCTCTGATGATTTGCCAGTAGTTCTTCCTGGGGCTAAATTTAAAGTTTATCTCTAGGTAAAACTTTTTTTACATTTTGTATAGAGTGGGGAAGGGTTCGATTTTCTGTTACATCTTTACTGCTATCTGTACCCTCATTGGCAAGATTTGCATCTATATTTGCCCTGGTGATGTGTGTTGTTGAGAAAGAAAGGAGAAATCCAAAATATTAGAGTTGTTCCCAGAACAAGAGGCAAGACGAAATCTTCCAACAGGGACAATTGTTTAAATGGGGAATTTCCCTTACTTAGCCTAGGTTCACACTGCTGCGAATTCAATCGCGCATTTTACCGCGATTTCGCAGCCGCGATTTTGCCGCGATTTCGGCCGCAGTTTAATGTAAATCGCGCCACGAAATCGCAAAAAGTAGTACAGGAACTACTTTTTGAAATCGCAGATGCGGCATCGCACTGATTAGGACAGTGCCATTGCCGACAATTGCCGGCAAATGCCGCCGATTTGAGATGCGATTTGACATGTCAAATCGCATCTCAAATCGTTCCAAATCGTACCCAGTGTGAACCAGGGCTTTGGGAGATTTCCTTTGACTTCCTATTGTGTCTCTGGGAAAGTAAGTGAAGAAAAATGTACCCAATGATATGCATTCAGAAAAACATAAACCTGGCATGGGTTTTAACCTTTCCCTACTTCATATGTATAAAACTGAAAAGTTGTATCTATGTATGTTATGTAACACTGATCATTTAATGCTTAAAGCGGACCTCCCACGGCTTAATCGTTTTTTTTTTATGGGCTATTCAAATATGTATTAGCACTGCTGTGCTAAACTCACGTTTCCGGTGTCTGGCCGCCCCTCCGCTGTTATTCCGTCCATAATAAATACTTTTATTCTTGTTTGCGTCCCGTGGCCATCTTGGCTTTGGGCGCTCGATTCCCACAAGGAGCTACTTCCTATTTGCGGTGGATGCTGTCCCAGCATCCACCGCTCGATCTCGTGGATGCGCACTGGCGAAGGTGCCCGGTGTTGTATCGAAGTTGGTTTCCCCAAGGAAACCTGTTTCCCCTGGCTTTCGGCTGCGATCGGAACTCCGCCCCTCCAGCCTGATGCAGAGCGTCTCTGTTGTCATCGCAACAGAACTGAAGTCCCGCGATGTTGGATAACAGAGCAGAATATTACAATTAGAGAGCTCTGACACTGGCTCCCAGCAGGCACAGCGCAGCGCAGGAAACGGCAGAAAACCCGTCGGAAACCCGAGGGGGGGCAGACCGGAAGCATGGCTCATAAATAAGGTACACATTTGCTAATTAAAATCAAAATAGCCGATTCATGATTACTTTGCAGCGGTAGAAATATGGAGCTATAGTTTAAATGAGGGTGGAGATCCGCTTTAAGAGGTTATATAGAGCCTGCGCCGTATAGAGCCGACTAGCAGATCTGCATGTTCAGCTTCTTTCGGAAACGCCGTGACTCGGACGCGCCTACGCAATACGGGGGGCGGGGCCTTATCTGCAGGGGGGAACTTTTGCTGAAAATACGTCAATCATCTGGGTGACCTCCCAGATGACATGCCTCCTCAGCTTGGAAATGCCTACTCCCGCGGGGAGAAGTTCCCGGAAGCCGGAATGAAAGATAGATTATAAGGTATGTACAGCGTAAAAAAAAAAATAATAATTTGCGGACTGTACATGTTAGAAGTCTAAAGAAGTTGTTCTGAGAAATATGTTATTTGGGTGAACCTCCGCTTTAAATTAGCTAACATATGCGCATGAGCAAAAAAAACACAAAATTGCATTATTTATGGGGTCTGTTAAAAACTCCCATAAGGGTGCCTCTTGCACAGAAAACAAATTGCATAAAATTTGTGGGAATTTAAAAGAGAAAAAATAACCAAAAAGATATTAAAAACAAATAAAGTATACACACGTATATTATGAGTATCCAAAATAATATAAATCTGCAATGGCAGAAAAGGCTTCATACAAGAGGATGAATGCTAATAATGTCAGTACAATGATTCTGGTGCAGATTGAATAACATGAATTGGCATATCATAATGGAACAAACAAGAAAAACAATATTTATCCCCGAACTTTCTTAGAAGAAAAACAACCACAAAAATTCTACCACGGGACAGATTTGGAAGAGCTGACTAGAAAATGTGAAAAGATTGTTGAGGTTTCTAATATAGTTAGTGTTTAAAGCATAAACCTAAAATACCTCATGTCTGAGTATTAGTATTATTATTATTTAGGTACTTATATAGCGCCGTCAATTTACGCAGTAAATGAGTAAATGCTTATCCCAATTGCCACCCCAATATGGTTTCTTAACCTGTTCGATCACCATAGCTCTGAATTGTAGACATGACCGGGTTTTCCGACAGGAAAACTGCGAGGAGAGCTTTTGGCCAGGAATCCCAGTCATGTGTATGCTCCCTCACAGTTTTTCTGATGGGAAAACTGCCAAACCCGCCGGACAAAAAAAAAGAGAACCAGCTCTCTTTTTTCCCGCCGGGATTCCCGATTGACTTTGACTTTTTTCCATCAGAAAACCCGGCCACGTGTAGCAGAAACCGGGCATTTTTGCTCTGGTGGAGCATAAACGCGGTCGGGATTCCCGAATCTGAGTTTTGGAAGCACGAAAACCGGTCGTCTGTACGGGGGAAAAGTAGATAGCAGGTTCTCGGTTTTTCCCTCTGCATTTCCGACGGACATTTTCCTGGCATTGATGATTATACATTTAGTTATATGGCTAGTTTTATGGCACAGTGTCTTTGGTTCTTGATATGGATGATGGTTTTTCCTATGTAAGATAGGGAGCAGGGCATGGCTGGATCTAGGGGGTGTTTGAGGTAAGCTGCACCCCCCCAGATTTCAATTTGGCCCCCTAATCCCCCCTCATCCTCCCCTCCACCCCTGTGCTCAGCCACTGAGCCCACCCCTGCACTACACACAGTTTGGGCACAAGCCGCCAATATTAGATGTGCACACGGAGAGTGAGTGGGGGCAATTACAGAATCAATACTGCAGCATGTGAAAGCCAGTTTCTCCTCCTCTTTCTCCCACCAGCTTTCAGCTGCTGAAGAGAGAGCCACACAGAGGATTGGTTCTATAATTCCCCACTGCCCCAATTACCCTCTCTGCCTCCCTGTGCACAATCCTCTTACACCTGCCCTTCCCCAGCAGCTCTAATGGCTTCCCTCCTCTCCTCTCCTGCTGGCTGCTGCAGGCACACTGGGGATGTTTCAGGTGGGGGAGCTGCAGAGAAAGGGACAGAGGAAGTTATGCCCTCAGTCGCTTTCTCAAAAGTGAGACATCAGGGGTCCCCCTTCCAACAGAGTTGTGAAAAACAATATTTAAAAGTTTGAAAAATATTACTTAAAAAAGTAATAAAAACAATTAAGGGCTTATTCACATGGATTCTGTGTCCCATGTGCCTGGATTCTCATGGTACTCTATGAGGATGCAGCAGCTGTATGAACACAGCCGCAGGTCTTAATTTGACAGATGTGAGTGAGTGACCCTGAATGCACACTGCCTGTGTTTGGGGCCAGACACCTGCATCCACATACCTGTCAAATTAGGATCTGCGACTGTGTTTGTACACCTGCTGCATACACATAGCGTAACATATAGCGTAACATAGCCTGCCTACACACAGCTCCAGGCACATTAAAAAAACACAGATTTACACTGTACAGGCCACATCATCTGTGTGAATGAGCACCAAGACCTCATTCACACACTGAGCTTGCGTTATTAAATCAATACAGTTTTATCTTTTGGTTTCAGCTGGAACTTTGTAAGTTATGTTGTGTTTGTATCCAATAATAAAGATTTTAGTGTATTTGCTCTGTCAGGTAGCTGACCCCAGTCCTCTGCCCTGCTGACCCCTATCCCAAGCTTTGCTGATCCCTGTACACTGCCCTGCTGACCCCTGTCCTCCACCCTGCTAACCCCTGTGAACTGCCATGCTGATCTCTGTTCATTACTCCTGTTCTCCACCCTGCTAACCCCTGTACACTGCCCTACCAATTCCTGTATGCTCCCCTGCTGACCACCCATCCTTTGCCCTGCTGAATGTTATATTTGTTAACATACTGTACTAAATAATTGTGGAGTGCTTTTTTTAGGAAAAAAAAAACATACAAGGTGGCAATTTAATCACTGATGCCAGTCCCCTATCATCTATAAAAATGTCATGATTTTTTGGGTGTCTTTTTTGATAGGTCCAGATGGGATTTCGGGATTGTGTGTGGGTTTGGGTATCAGTGCCCTTTCTCTGGCTGTTAATAATGTGCTGTCTTGAATAGAGTGTGAAAATCCCTTTCTGTAGAATTGTTTTACATTTGCTGCAACTGTTGTTCACAATCCTCAGGATCAGAGCAAATACGTAAGACCCTGAGGGATCGTGAGATCGACAGGTTGTCTTTGAGAAGTTCAGAGTGAGTGCTATGGTTTTAAGCAACAGTTTTCTGTTTGTACGTTTGGTATATAAAGAAGTGTGAAGTTGTTCATCTCTAGCCAGCACAATGCCGCGTACACACCGAACATTTGTTGTCAGAATTTCCAATGGTGTGTACGCGGCATAACACTCAGGAAAGGGATATCAGTGTAGGATATCTCCAGACTAAACAACACCTTCCACAACAGAAAAAAAAAAAAGTAATGTCCTAACTAGGGCCTGTCCAGATGGTTGTTTATATGGAATATTCCTTTGTATGTATTTAATTTCTAAGGATAGCATTGTAGTGTTTTTTAGTCTAACCTCTAGCTATGACATAAATATGACATCACTGGGGATGGGTATTTAGTTCTGCATATTCACTTATGTATATATACATGTTTCTAAATAATTACAACCCCTTTAACAAGAGTTCCAACCCATTCACTGAAATCGAAAGAAAAAACTTTAAAGGAGTTGTAAACCTTTGTGTTTTTTCACTTTAATGCATCCTCTGCATTAAAGTGAAAAAACGCCTGGCACTGTCTGGTCCTCCAGCCGCCCCCCCCCCCCCCCCGGTTTTACTAACCTGAGCACCGAATTCCAGTAGGCGCGATCCTGCGTTGCTCTCTCCACTGCTTCTCGGCTCTTCATTGGATAGATTGATAGCAGCGCAGCCACTGGCTCCTGCTGCTATCAATCAAATCCAATGATGCGGGCGCCAGGGGGCGGGCCTGAGTCATACTCCATGGCCTGGGTTTCAGAGAGATTATCGTATCTTTAGTGCGGCGTAGCGCATCTGCTATGCGCTACGCCGACGTAACATAGAGTGGCTCGTACTGTATTCAGAAAGGACTTGCTTCCTTTCTTACACCGGCGTAACGTAAAATGGCCGGCGTAAGCCCGCCTAATTCAAAGTAGCAAGGCCGTGGGTGTGTTGTATTTAAATTAACCGTGACCCCATGTAAATGAGTGGCCGAATGAACGGCGCATGCGCGCGCATGCTCACAATCACGTCGAATTTACTTCATAACATACGCCGGCTCAATGCCTGTGATGTGAACGTAACCTACGCCCAGCCCCATTCACGTACGACTTACGTAAACAACGTAAAAATATACGCTTGTTCCGACGTCCATACTTTGCATTACCTGCGCCTCATATAGCAGGGGTAACTTTACACCGGACGTAAGCCTTACGTAAACAGCATAGCTAAATCTGACGAGCGCAAGTACGTTTGTGAATCAGCGTATCTAGGTCATTTGCATATTTGACGCGTAAATCTACGGAAGCGCCCCTTGCGGCCAGCGTAAATATGCACCCAAGATACAATGGCGTAAGAGACTTACGTCGGTCGTATCTTGGCCAAATTCAGGCGTATCTGATTTCCAGAATACGCGTAAAGATACAACGGCGCACATTTGGATTTACGACGGCGTATCTGAAGATACGTTGTCGTAAGTCCTTTCTGAATCCCGGCCTCTGTGTCTATGGACGCCGAATGTATGTATCCCCCCTGCAGGGAGGAGCCGCGAGAGCCGACGTGGGGCCCCAGAACAGGAGGATCGGGGCCACTCTGTGCAAAACGAACTGCACAGTGAAAAAAGTGACACTTTAATTTGTATATAATTAATTTGAAAACGTTTTTTTATGTGTATACTTCAATGTGTAACTGCACTTCAGTGTTGTTAGACTTATTGTTTTACCCATCAACTCCCTCTTCCAGCTTCATCCTCATTTGCCCTCACTCCAGCAAGGTTTAGGCTGTGTGGCTTCCTTGTTGCCACATAGCTTCTCTCTCCACCAGGTCACACATACCCTTCACTATCTCCATTCAGCTCCAAACGGAGTTGGAAGAAGGAACTCCTTATGATTACATTTTGTGGCACTTTAACAAAGTTTGTGGTTAGGGCAGATCTCGTTGAATCCAACTGTGATAAAAACTAATCACATTTCTGCATTGTATGTACTTTGTCCCCTTAGGAACAATGTTGACATGCTTTGGTTCACTTCCGAACTGCTTTTCTCTCTCCATACTCTCTCCAAAGTCCATGGGAATACAAAATCAGCTGAAGCAGGTCAGCTGCAAGCCAAAAGCACCTGCAATAAATTCTGAATGATCTCAAAAGTACCTCATACGGGTATCACTCACTGGCCTAGCAGCCGGGATGGCGCACGGAATAAAGTACAGTCTCTGCCACAGACCTTTCTTTCTTGATGAGACACTTTGGTCTGGAATCCTCTGCCACAGGATTCAGCACCCGGATCTATTTAACTTTGCTTCACTAGAACTTTTAGATCCGACAGGCGACACTGTCAAGCCTCGCGGTGTATGGTGCATCCTTAGATGAATTCTCCAGGCCTTCTCCCAAGGTACCAGCCTCTTGCATGGTCCTTACTAGGATAGGTCCTCCCCTGATTTCCTTCATCAAGTGGCCACCTCCCGCAGGACGGACAGCACAGGATCACCTCTGCAGTACAGGCCCCAGCCAGACAACTGGGCCCACCAAACGAAGAAGCAGCCCGGGCCAACGTGGTCCGAAGGTAGGATTCACAACGCGCACCCCTGGCCAGGCGGGCCACGAGGCGCGGACGGACGAACCCCACACCAATGGCGTCTGTCCCTTAAGTACCCCTCCCCAGCATGCACAGCTGGGCAACCACTCCCACTGATTTGTTGCCGAGGGGGACACTCAATGTACCATGGGCTGGCTGCTGCCACCCTTGGCCTGGGGTGGTAATAACACCCCCAGGCAATCAATGGTGGATACTTTCAGCACAGTCATGGCTGGAACAGAGGCTAAATTGCCCTTAATCATTCTGGTCTGAGCCAGATAACAGGTCAGACTCCCATTAAATTTAAAGCAGCGCCTGATCGTCAGGAGCACACATAGTACTTGAACCACTTTTCTCAAAATAAAAATGGAGAAAATGAGATTTATGTACTAAAGGCAAATCCACTGTGCACTGAAAGTGCTCTTGGAAGTGCAGTCGCTGTAGATCTGAGGGGAAGCTTTGCTGATTTTATCATCCAATCATGTACAAGCAAAAATGCTCTTTTTTATTTTCCTTGCATGTCCCCCTCAGATCTAAAGTAACTGCACTTTCAAGTGCATTTGTTGTGTACAGTGGATTTGCCTTTAGTAAATAAACCTGCTTGTTAAATCGCTGTGATCAGTTCTCTGTTCTGTGGCCGTGACCGATACAGCACAGAGAACAGGAGAGCTGGAGCTGCATAATCTAGGTTCTCACCCCCTGTTATCACACCCCCACTCAGCTCAGAGCAGGAGACAGGAGGAGGAATATAAATCCTGCAGGCTCTCTGCTAGGGATGAGCTGAATACCCCCCGGTTCGGTTCTCAGCAGAACATGCGAACAGGCAAAAAAAAAAATTCGAACACGTGAACACCGTTAAAGTCTATGGGACACGAACATGAAAAATCAAAAGTGATCATTTTAAAGGTTAATATGCAAGTTATTGTCATAAAAAAGTGTAGCGCCCCCTTTGCTTTTTAGCATGGGCACTACGCTAGAGTTAGTGGGGAATGGGAGAGTTACTTTGCTCCCATTCAAGATTTTCGGACGTCTGTCATTCCAGAATTGTCCACTGGGTGAGTCTGTGGTCCAGGGATACAGTGCCATCCCTGGCCAGCAGTTGGCGCTAGAGGGGTTCTGGCAGAGCAAGATTTCCCAGCAGCCAATTAGAGGAGTTTTCCCTTGCAAGGCATGCTGGGGAGAGTATATCTGTGACAGGAGTCATGTGTTCTAAAACTTTTGCGGGTCCCCGTTCCAGGTGTGGTACCGACCTTCAGGGTACGCGCATCCATGGACCCCGCCAGCGCGGCCCACCTGGCCAAGGCTCAATACTGCCTCAAACCTCATCGGGAGGAAAAGGTGGACTTCAGTGTTTCGCTGGATTCCAGGATCTATTGAAAGAATCCCAGTCTGGGATCGGGTGTTCGGATCACTGACAGGTATGCTTGCTATCATCCGGGGGCCTGTTTAGGAAAAAGTCTACTGGGAGGAGTTGCTCTTTATTCACCTAAGTCCTTTATTGAAATTGGCCTGTGACCAAGGCCCTAGAGCCGGGTCTGTGAGACAGACCCGTTCCTCCCAGATGGTTCAGAGTGACACTTCGGCTGCCAGGCCTATCATATGGGTCTGTCCGGGGGCACTTTACCCACTCCGAGTAGAGTTGCGACGAGTTGCAGAAGTTGGTACTATACAGAGTAGTACTGACTGTTCCATTGTTATCCAGGCCTGATACCGCAAGGTTTTTTCTTCCTATCCTTTCATCAACCTTGTCCTTCCAAACTAATGTTGATGTTGGCCTGGAAATAAAGCATTGAAAACCCTTCAATTACTGTCTGGACCTTCGCTCACTATTTGTTCTACCATTGCACCCCTGGAGCCATGTCAGGGTAACTTAATTTGCCGATCCCAAATCAGTCAGCGGCTCCTTCGGGGGTGAGCGCTGCAAAAGTTTTTGGGGACCTGGATTCTGCCCCAGGGGACATGTATCAATGCAAAAAAAGTTGCGTCAGAGAGGGGCGGGGTCACCCGTACATGTCACTGGGTAACCCCTGCTTTTCCCCGTTGTGTAAGAGGGGGCGGGGTCACCCACGCACTGACCGGTGGCCCCGCCCTCAGCAATATAAGAGCTATCAGGCTGGAGCGCGTCATCCATCGGGGGCCTCCTGTGGAGGCAGGATCTTGTTGGCGTTGTATCCTCACTGGAGATCAAGAATGTATTTGCATCGCTGGAGATCGAGACTGGATTACATCGCTGGAATTTTTATTTTATTTTTAATAAAGGACTACATCTACAGAAGATCTGTGGTTAGTTCTCCAAAATGTCTGGAAAAACCTACCTTCTGAGTTCCTTCAAAAACTGTGTGCAAGTGTATCTAGAAGAATTGAAGATTTGATACTGTTTTGAAGGCAAAGGGTGGTCATGCCAAATATTAATTTGATTTGGATTTCTCCTCTGTTCATTTACTTTCTGTTTTCTAAATTGATAAAAAATAAACTAATAATTTTCGTAAGCATTCCTAATTTACCACAATTGTTTTTACACCCCCCTAAAACGTTTGCACAGTACTGTGTAATGTAGATAATTAAAACACAAAAGTGTTTGTCATGATATACAGTACATTTTGTGTTTTTTTGGCCACCTGCAAAGGTTAGCAATGTACATGTATTTATTTTCAAAGTCTGGGTCTATTAATACTCTTAGAAGTTGGAATTTCATGTGACTGCACCATACATTACACCCTAGAGATGCCACTAGGATGCACAATTTAATTTGTCATTAAGGTGAACTAACACTTAAATATGTCCATAGAAATGCAGGTACATTTTTTTCTCATTCCCTGTTTATGGCTGCTATTTTGGGACAAACTAAAAACAAAATATGCAGTGCAATTTCTATTAAATAAATATGAGATCATATTAAAAATAAAATCAGTGTCCAAAAATGTTGCACATAAAAAAATGGGTTTACATCATACTAGCATACAGTGAATCAAAAATCAAAAAACACAAATCAAAGTCCCATGAAGTGCCAGTGAAACAATCCTCCCAGTGAATACACACTACCACAGTGTCATCAATGAAGGCGAATGACCCATAAAAGAGTGATCATATACAGCATAGTAACAGCAGTTCAGTTTTGGGCACCAGTTCTCAAAAAGGATATCGGGGAACTGGAGAAAGTGCAGAGAAGGGCAACCAAACTGATAAGAGGCATGGAGGAGCTCAGCTATGAGGAAAGGTTAGAAGAACTGAATTTATTCTAACTTGAGAAGAGGAGAATAAGGGGGGATATAATCAACATGTACAAATATATAAGTGGTCCATATAGTGAACTTGGTGTTGTGGGAGGATGGGCTACCAGTGACACGACAGTGATCACTGCTCCCGATGACAGGGAGCAGTAGATCACTGTCCTGTCACTAGGCAGAACAGGGAAATGTCTTGTTTACACAGGCATCTCCTCGTTCTGCAGTTCCGTGACACGATCGCGGGACACCAGCGGACATCGAGACCGCGGGTCCCACGGTCACGGAGAATGCGACGGGCGTACGTGTGCCCACAATGCCGCAATTTAAAGGGGGCGTACTTGTACACCCATTTGCCCAGCCGAGCCATTGTGCCGACGTATATCATCATGCGCTGGTCGGCATGTGGTTAAAGGAGTATTATAAAAAAAATATTAGTTAATTTAAACCTACAAGTGCTTTTTTTTACCACTGCTATTCCTTTATACTGGCTTTTGAAATTGTCATTTAGAAATTGGATGAAAGGTTTAGCACTGGGAAATACTTTTTGAAAGATAAAAATGTTATTTTATATACAACTATATAGATCAGAAAAAAATGAGGGACAAATAAGGAGGAAAGATGGACAGAGGGACTTTGGTCGAAATCAGGAACAGTCCCTTGAAATTAGGGACATTTGGGAGCTATGCTGTTCCTGTGTGCTGTGTGAAGAGGGGGGTGCCCCTTCCCTCTGATCAGCTCTCTCTGAGCTCTACAGAAAGCTCAGACAAGCTGAATAAATTCTACACATTCTAAATTCTACACAGAGAAGACTCCAGATAAACAAGTACAACATACGAAGGTTTGTTTCATCCAGGGGTCAAGTCCTGGGGAAAAAAGTGTGGGAACTCCCACCCAAGATTCACTCCCCCACCAAAAAATAAATAAATGATACGCTCATATGCATAATTACTAAACCTGGTAGTGTGCGGGTATTCCGTCACTTCCTCGATGCCGCAATGTCTCCTGGGAGCTTTTGTCATTGTTACCAGGAGACATTGCAGAGGTCTGCTGCGAGTTATCGTGGGATTTAGAAAGAAGCAAATTCTTTCTAAATCCCGCGATAACTCGCGGCAGACCTCCGCAATGTCTCCTGGGAACAATGACAAAAGCTCTTTCTAAATCCTGTGATAACTCGCGACAGACCTCCGCAATGTCTCCTGGGAACACTGACAAAAGCTCTTTCTAAATCCTGTGATAACTCGCGGCAGACCTCCGCAATGTCTCCTGGGAACACTGACAAAAGCTCCCAGGAGACATTGCGGCATCGAGGAAGTGACGAAATACCCGCACACTACCTGATGAATCCATATACAGGAAACGACCAGTAACATAAAGGATTACTAAGGTTCGCCTGCCCCTGACAGTGACTTGAGCTGGGCATCGCCGCTTAGTGAAGGATTGGCTCGAGCGGCTCGGCTGGTCTAGTGCTGCAAAGGGAACTGAGTTCCTGCTGTAAAAAAAAGTACAGGAACTCCGTTCCCACGCGTTCCCGTAGGACTTGAGCCCTGGTTTCATCTCTGTGTAAATGTAAGGGTGTACAACCACTATAAAGAGATTGTAAAGTCAGCATTTAAAAAAACTAAAACAAATATACAGTATATACTTACCTTCTGTGTTCAATGGGATTGCACATAGCGGCCCTGATCTTCCTCTTCTCGAGTCCCCCACCGGCACTCCTGGCTCCTCCTCTTCTCGTTGTGCCACCATATGGTGGAATACCTGTGGGCTTTGATCCCAAGCGGCACTGCCTGTGTCCATAGACACAGTCAGCGCAGCTTGGCCCTGTCCCCCGATTCCGCATTACAGGATTTGACTGACAGCAGCAGGAATTCTCAGCAAAGTTTGTGAGAGCAGGGAGAGCTGCTACAGATTGGCCCAGCACTGAATCGAATCAGGGCTGTCTTAATGCATGGGCACCCCTAGGCAGTGCCCAGGGGCCCCAGGTGAATATGTGTCCCATGATAATCTTGCATTACATCATACTTGCCAGCAAGCGGTCCCAGATTTGACAGGACAGTCAAGCTGTCCCAGGATGGCCGTGTCGCGGGACCTGTATTGTGCCCTTCTGACTCCTTCTGTACTGTGCCCTCCTGAATCCAGTATTCTGCTCTCCTTACCCCCAACCCCCCTGTACTGTGCCCTTTTGCCTCCCCCGTACTGTGCCCTTTTGCCTCCCCCATACTGTACTTTTTGTGTTGGTTAGTCTTTGATTTATGGCATATTTTCTTATTGTTTAAAATCTATTTGAATGGAAGTACTAATAAATATATGTTTAGTTCTATCAACTATTTATACTATATATATGTATAATTCTTGAGTAGGTGCGCAAATTAAGGCAGGCTGGTAGGGGGCCCCAGTGCATTACTTTGCCCAGGTGCCCATGATGCTATTAAGACAGCCCTGGAACGAATGAGGGCTCAGATAAGTACAAGTTGAGGGGATGATACTTGTTCCCCAAACATTTTTTACCTTAGTACAGGGAATACATTGAGGTAAAAACTATTTAGGTTTTAGAACCAATTTAATGACTAGAAAAGCTTATATTGGTCTGATGTCTGGCTTGGTTCTTGCAATGTGTAAGCAGCCATAGATAACAGAAATGAATGTTCCACTATAGCTGCGGTAATAGAAGTGATTGTATAAAAGACCATGCAAGCATACACAGCTTTGAGGTTCTTATATATTTTATTGCAGGAATTTATATAGCACTATGAATTTATGCAATGTTTTACATATTGTCCTCAATGAGCTTACAGTCTAAGGTCCTTATCTCAAATGCACACACATACCAGGGCCAATTATACAGGACAGCTATCATCCTTTCTGTTCATCATCCTGCGTGTTACATGGAAGTAGCCCAGTGCATGGGAGGACATATTTAAATGCGACATACCCACTTGCACCAAAGATGGTTGGAAAAATACTGTTTGTCAAAGATTGCAAAATGTGCTTACTGGTTTTCTATAGTTTGTTTTAAAATTGCTTTGTTCTCATAAACCGAAGGGTCTGTTGAGTTTTTCCTTCAGCAGATCTCTGCAGTATTCCTTACATGTCTGCATGTCAGTAATTCTGTCTATAGATATATGTAAGCCTTTCCTCACTGCCTCCCATTTCCCTGCTCATCTGTATTCAGGTTAGCGTATTACTTTCTGCAGTCTCAGCAGCCTGTCTCTGCCAGAGCAGGGAGTCTCCTTACAGCACCATAAATCTGAAGATCAACAGACAGATAACCTAATTAAACAGAAAAGTAAGCATCATATCTTTGGATAAAGGATGCAGAGGGTTTTGATGCTGTTTAAATGTGTGCATAGGAGTATAGTGTTGATCTGTGAAAGAAATGATTGGCTTATTGGAATTTCTACATTGCCCTATCAAAATTACATCTAATCTAAGCAGATCTGTGTTGAAATTAAACATTGTAGGCTCAGATACTATAATTATGGGTATATTTGTTTATGAATATTTACAGTTATCATTTTTTGGCATCTTTTAGAGATGTATATAAACGGATAATGGTGTCTAATTTCCCTCTTAACAATATGCAGAACTGGGAAGATATTTATAATAGCCTTTTTATGAATTATTACAGCTATGCAGATTGAAAACAGTGTGAAGCTATTTGGAGAATGTCATAATTATTAAAATGTAGTACGATATTGACTCTATTACACGTAAGTGGAAATGAAGGCAGTCAGGTCTATGTAAAGAGCTATTTGCTTCAAGAGTCATTTCCTAAGAGATACATGATTAGAATCTGTGTGGGTTCCTGCAAATTATCCCACATATACAGATTGATAGTTTAGTCTATGTTGAGGATCCCTCCTTGCCTTACACCCACACATCATCGAATGGAGCCCCCTCCCCCTTTCCCCAAAGACATTCACTTATCCGATGTAACTGTTTTTATATTACATTCATATATGATATGGGCTCACATCTAAATGATGAATTGTGTATGTATTAGTGTAAGCGTAGGAAGATATAAAAGACCCCAATTTAATCTAGTTATCTGATGAAAAATACTTAAAAGAGAAACATACGCTGACCATTGCTGACCTACTTCTGAAAATGTGTGTTGCCCTGCTATAATGCTGATCCATTGGCTTTAATACTTTCTGTGTCACTGACCTAGAACAATTATGCAGATCAGAAAAAAACGGAGAAAAGTTAGAAGGCCTGATTGGTATACTTGCTCCAGGTCAGTGACTCAAAGGGGTTGATTTACTAAAGGCAAATAGACTGCAGTTGCACTCTGCAAGGGCAGTTGCTTCAGGGCTTGGCAAATGAGTTAAAGCTTACCCAATCACACGCAAGGAAAAAAAAAAAAAAGAAAACATTTTTTTTGCACATGATTGGATGATGGAAGTCAGCAGAGCTCCTCCTCATTTACTAAGCTCTGGAGCAACTGCTCTTGCAGAGTGCAACTGCACTTCTCAAAGTCTATTTGCCTATAGTAAACCAACCCCAAAGTATTGAAGAAAAATTTGACAGTCTGGCAACTAGCATTTTCAAGAGGTGAGGTCAGCAATGGCAGCCTCTATACAGTATTTCATTACTCTCAGGTTTCGTTTACAATAATTGTATTATTAAGTAGAACATAAAACACTTTGTACTAGCCTCCTGTAATTCCTACACACCAACATTCAGACTGTTAGGCCAGCCATACATGGATCAAAATTTGGCCATTTCAGTGGGGGCATGGATGAATTTTAAACAATGTGTGGGAAGGGAAGGTATACAGAAGTCAATCTAGCAATTGACTTCTGTACAACCGCTCTGTCAGATTTTCTCTACTCTATCATCCCCACTGGCTTGTTGAAGGAGGAAAAAATTACTCATCTATGGGCCGTCTCAGTGAGTCAGACTTGACTGCACCTAAACAACAATAATAATAAACCCAGCACTGAAAGATCTTAAATTTCTCCCCCTTTTACCATTAGATTACCAAATCTAGGTTTATTTAAGTTTTACATTTCCAAAAAATTGTGACAAAAAAATACAACTTAAAAAAAAATCACGTTGCCTCTTACTAAATACCCTGGACTTTCTTATTTCCAAAAAACATTTAGGGGTATTTGTACTCTACTGGCTTTTTTTTTTATTTGAAAAATGTCTGTATTTTTTTGTTTATATATCAAAAAATAAAAAATACAGTGGTAGATAAATACCACGAAAAAAAAAGCTCTATCTGTCTGAGGGGAAAAAATGATAAAGATGACAATTGGGTAAATGTCATTCAATTTTGTGACATTGCTGAAAACTTAAAAATGCCTTTGGCAGCAAGAGGGTAAAAGTGTCTGGTTTTGAGGTGGTTAAACACCCCTTACTGTCCTCCAATCATACCACATTTGTACCAGCACTAGCTGCATGAATCAAATATTCACACAGTCAAGTGAACATATAATACCTATAAATATATGTATGTGTTAAAAATCCTGAAATCAATAAAGTGTATTGCATAGGGTTTTGAATCTAACAAAGTCTTCACCAAGTAACTATAGACCTGTTAGTTTAACTTCTATAGTTGGGAAGATACTGGAGAGTTTAAGAAGAGTTTAATGATTCTTACTCTGAATGGTCTAAGGTTATCAGTGGTGTAACCCAAGGTTCAGTGTCGGGACCCTTACTTTTTAATATATTCATAAATGATATTGGGTCTGGGATCAAAAGTCTAATTTCTGTCTTTGCAGATGACACCAAGCTATGCAGTGGAATAACGTCCTTACAGGATGTCTCCAATTTACAAGCCAACCTCAATGTACTGTCTAATTGGGCGACTATGTGGCAGATGAGGTTTAATGTTGATAAATGTAAAGTTATGCACTTGGGGGCTAAGAATATGCATGCATCATACATATTAGGGGGAGTACAATTTGGGGAATCCGTAGTGGAGAAGGATCTGGGGGTTTTAGTAGATCATAAGCTCAATAATGACATGCAATGCCAAGCTTTGGTTTCCAAAGCGGGCAAAGTTCTTTCTTGTATTAAGAGAGGTATGGACTCCAGAGAGAGAGAGAGAGAGAGATAATTTTGCCCCTGTTCAAATCATTAGTAAGACCTCATCTGGAATATGCAGTTCAGTTTTGGGCACCAGTTCTCAAAAAGGATATCGGGAACTTGAGAAAGTGCAGAGAAGGGCAACCAAACTGATAAGATGCATGGAGGAACTCAGCTATGAGGAAAGATTAGAGGAACTGAATTTATTCACTCTTGAGAAGAGGAGATTAAGGGGGGATATGATCAACATGTACAAATATATAAGGGGTCCATATAGTGAACTTGGTGTTGAGTTATTCACTTTACGGTCAACACAGAGGACAAGGGGCACTCTTTACGTCTAGAGGAAAAGAGAGTTAATCTCCAAATACAGAAAAGTTTCTTCACAGTAAGAGCTGTGAAAATGTGGAATAGACTCCCTCCAGAGGTGGTTCTGGCCAGCTCAGTAGATTACTTTAAGAAAGGCTTGGATTCTTTCCTAAATGTACATAATATAACTGGGTACTAACATTTATTGGTAGAGTTGATCCAGGAAAAATACGTTTGCCTCTCGGGGGATCAGGAAGGAATTTTTTCCCCTGCCGTAGCAAATTGGAGCATGCTCTTCTGTTTTTTTTTGCCTTCCTCTGGATCAACTGTGGGTATAGAATTGGGTATATGGGATTGTGCGATATTTTTTATTTTTTATGGTTGAACTGGATGGACTTGTATCTTTTTTCAACCTGACTAACTATGTAACTATGGAACAAATGGAGATTTCTCGTTGGAGGATAGAATGCAGAGATGAGCTCATCACTGAGTTGCTGTTCCTTCTCTATCCACTCAAAGCCACCAGGTTGCATTGCTTTAATTGCAGGCATAAGACACTGCAGAATTGCAAATCTTTTCACTGATAAAACTGTTTACACATGTAAATTTAGCCATGCTGTTTGTCTTAATTTGTACATTTATATATTCTCTGTGTAAAAACAAATTTTGGACATGCATGAGACATTAATCACCATACCAGTTGAACCAGCCCTCCCTTGATTATCCTTATGAACTGCAGATCTGAAAGGTCTGGAAGTCATGCAGTACTATTCATAAAACAGTGCCACTGCCCACTTATGATGCAACCAGCACCTATCATAGTCAACCACAACCTCACTTCCCCACCCCTGATCGCAAATAAAAATGCACACTGATAACAGTCATGCTTCTTTAGGACTTTAAAACATTCAAGCAGCCCCTGAACCTATGATTATTCGTGCAGCCCTCCCAGGGTCATGGCCACCCACTCATAGCCAACCTCTACTATCAGGCTCATTATCATCCAACAAAATTAACAGTAACAGTTGCCCACCCACCACATGCTAGAACCACCTAGAATACTAGCTGCCTGTGAGAGCCACACACAAAATTCCCCTCATTAAAACAAATGGCATCCCAGTTACCTAACACCTGAAGTGTGATAATGTAAACCACCCCCCCCCTCCCCATTAAAAATTACTATCTCTGACCCCCAAGATTGATAGTTCAATAAACCCTGTGTGCTGATGGTCCTCCAATGGGCAAATTGATAGCTTGATATGATGTCTGCAGAGTGACATATCCAAACATACTGTATTCCGACATAAAGAAAGTTTATGTTTTCTAGCAGGTTTATGTTTTTGTGATATTGTGACAGGCATGTTATAATGTAGTACATAGTGATATGTATGAACAGTATTATGATTTGACATATAGTAGATCTTCTAACGATGCCCTCTGCTCACAAATCAATGTGTTGTGACACTTATGCTTAGATAGATTGAAGCACACATGCATCCTCCTACAGAAATCACTCAATGATTGAATACATAAATGTACTTCATTTTTTAAACATATGTAATGTAATAAAATGAATTAGTAAATAAAAAAAGACTTGTATAAGATCACTTCGTTTTTCATGTTTATATTTCCACTCATTTGTTTTTTGTATTATTATTGTTATTTGTTTACAATAAATACGAAGTGGTACCTTATTAATGATCCAGTGCTGATCCTATGTTGTTTCAGGACCAGCACAGGAAAAATGTGTTTTCCCCCAGCAAAAGGGGTTGGACACATTCTCGTCTAGTGGCTATATCCCCTACATAAACTGAGTAAGCCCAGTCTAATAAGTATACTTAGGATGTAGGTCTCCAGCGCTACTGGATCAAGATACTGAAGCTAAAGATTTTTTCACAATCCCACATGATCATCTATACCAGATCCCTACATCCAGAGACTGCTTAGGAGGATATGGGTTAGTGGTTACAAACTCTAGTTTATTGTAGCTAACTAACCTTTTTGCTGGAGCTGCCATCAATCTTCTTGCTAAAAAAAAACAATTGCCATTTTAACAGACTAGGAACCTTCGTTCCTGTTTGTAGGAGCCATTGTCTATTATTTTGTTTCCTGGAGGGCACATTTTTGGTGCACCACTCCAAGTAGTGTGCAGAGCTCATGGCAGAATCTTTACAGTGTAGAATTATCATGAAATTTTATCTCTGCACTCTTTCATGTTTGACTCTGCAGTTCATTTGGGGACCCAGCAAACAACAGAAAAGAGTCATCTTGTTGATGGAAGACCTTCAAGACCTAGTTCCCAGTTTTTATGTGCTCTGTGCGCCCTTATGTTTGATGTGGGTCAAGCTTAATCACCCTATGGTGCTTTAAAAAGAAACCTTGAACTATCTACTTCCATTTCCCATGACATATCTCTTGGTGAATCCTTCAGGTGCAGCTGCGGCTTGTTTCTCAGATTCTCCACAGTTACCCTTCATGCTAGAGGCCTCTCTGTCCAAGTTATAAGGTATTAGACTAAGCCATAGCATAATCAACCACAACACAGGGGCTTCTGTCAGTCTGATTCAGAGCAAGTCATCTTACCTGTACCTGTATTCCGGCCTCTGTGGGTAATTTTCTTACAGACCACTTTATTCAGTTACCAAAGGGAAATTGTCAAAGGATACAGATGTATCCTTTTACAATTTCCCTTTGGTAACATTTCCCTGTCACAGGGAAATGTTTGATAGTTTGATCCAAACTATACTTCAGTCACTCAAAATGAAAGAGTCAACTACTATTTCTCTGAGATTGATGCTGTCAAACAGATGGGTTTTCACAGACACAAATGTTTTGCATTTCTAATCCATTGACAGAGAACATCCAGATAGAGATTTTTTTTCTCCAAAATACCTTCTAGCAATTCTTGGTGAAGAAGTGGACAGCGAATCAGTGAACCTATATGTATCTCAATCTAACAAGACAATAGTCTTCGTTGCCAAGTCTGCATTCTTTAAAGCGTTTGTTACCCCAACATTTCATATTCCTGTTATGTGCCTTCTCTACCATGTACTTGTATGAAAACATATTAGGTTCTCTTTGTATTGCTTCCTTTGTGTGAAATCCCTGGTGTTCCTTCCAGTCCCCTTGCTTTCCTATTAACAACTGAGAACTCAGTACGCTCTACTTCAATGATCAGACTTGTCCTGACCTTCCCCTGCTGCACAGCCATTCACTGGGAAGCTCAGTGTACTGCTGCTTCTCCTCCCCCCAGCTCTTATGCAGCTGAGAACATATGGAATGTGATCACTTATAAAAAGGGAAAAAAGGTATTTATAATGTTTTTTTTTATATCTATACAAAAATGTTTTGCATTTCATTTCTATTTTAAACTGAATGGGTTGTTTTACAAGGTGATTTTTTACAATCACTTTAAGGGCCCGTGAGCAAAAAGATAAAATCTTTGCTAAGCTCTTCGTCTTAGCAGCTGGTTTTGCTCTCAGACTAATTTTCACCTGCAAGTGGGTGTCCCAAGCTACAACAGAGTAGGCAAGAATCTTGCATCATTTTGTCTGAAGGCTTGCCACTACACCTGATCAACATTTCTAATCAGTTGGTCCAGGTGATTAGTACATACAATACATACTGCATGTGATGCGTCTACACATTGAGGCCCCCATTCTGCACAGGGACGTGATGGACTTACAACCTCATCCTTCCTTGCTTCCAATGTTTGTATGAACATTTAAATCTGGGGAATTTGGTGCTGCCCTTTTCTGTCCATATTCTTCTCATCCTAAGCTGATTCTGCCTGTCTTTCATAGCTTCTTTCCACAGGATTGACTCACCGTTTGTCATCCAGGAGGTTCACAGTCATATTTCACATATAAATGGTCACTGTCCCTCCACTTTTTTTCTTTTTGAATTTATCGCTCAGCAGTGAATCCTGCAGTCCTATCTTCCAGTGCGCAGATCCCTCCTCCAAATTTTTGTTGTCAGCGGAATGCATCTAAAAAAAATTGAGCCTTCAACTTGATAAGTTAGAAAAAAACACACATACATCTAAATTAGTACTTTTTAGAAGTACCTCACCTCAGCATTTTAGCATGTTACCTTCATCCATGTTTGCTGCACTCTCCGCTAATATGCACCTGCCATAGCAATTAATGACTTCAACCTCCTGTAAAATGCACTGTTACAGCTGTACACCATGACAAAATCAGGCAAGTGAATGCAGCCTTCAAGTGGATATAAAGCCTTAACATTTTTTACCTTAATGCATTTCTTGAGGTTGACAGTATTTATTCCCACCTCTATATCATTTATAGTTAAATTAAACAGAATTGGTCCCAGGACAGAGCCTTAGGGTACCCCACTTACCACTCCAGACCATTCTGAGTACTTGTTATTTATCACCACCCTTTGGACGCACTCCTATAATCAGTTTTCTATCCAGGTACATACCCTATGGTCTATGCTAACTGACCCAAATATGTAAATTAAATGTTTATGGGGACCTGTATCGAATGCTTTGGCAAAATACGCCACATCTACAGGTCTTCCTTGATCTGGGTGGCAACTCACTTCCTCGTAGAAAGTTAATAGATTTGTCTGACAGGGACAATCTTTCATAAATCAATGCTAATTAGTACGGTTTTCATATGCATATTCTTTGATATAGTTCCTAATCATCCCCTCCAATAGTTTACATACTATCAATGTTAGACTGACTGGTCTGTAGTGTCCAGGTATACATCTCTGTCCTTTTTTTAAATATTGGCACCATGTTGGCTTTTCACCAAAATCAGCCGGTACCATTCCATTAAGTTGTCAATAAAAATTGGGAATAACGGTCTGGCTATTACCTGGCTAAGTTATTTGAGGACTCTTGAGTGTAAGCTATCTGGCCCTGTTGATTTATTTGTGTTAAGCTTTTCAAGTCTTTTTCGAACAATGGCTTCTGTTAACCGCAAGATCACGTTCTGTGATGCGTTACTAGCAATCCAGTCTTGATTACTATACCCCTTCTTTTCCTTTTAAAAACGAAGTAGAAGAATGCATTTAGTACAGTTGCCTTTTCCTTGTGAATTGGAACAAACTTTCCCATATCATCTTTTATGGGGCCTATACGATCTGTCCTCACTTTCTTACTATTGGCATCGTTTTAAAAATGTTGGGTGTTTTTTTACTTTCTTCCGATATGTGCCTTTTGTAGTCTATTTTAGCTGCCCTGATTGCACTCTTACACTTCTTGTTCACTTGTTGCCTAATATATCCCACTTTCAGGTGCCTTTGAAACTAGATAATTAATGTTATTCACTTTACCTGTCAGTGGTCATGTTGTTATAGCTGACCCGTGTAAATTACCATTCTAATTTTTCCTGTGCATGCTTTTGCTATTTACTTTAAAGCCAAAGCTCTAAATTATCCATGGAACAGTCACATATTTTCTGCCATGAAATGTGTCATATTTACCTGATTAAAAAGAAATCCAAAAATATGAATTCTAACTTTTAGTATTAAAGATAATATAAAAAAAATGATAATACACAATAAATAATAATAATATGAAACAGCAATACATTTCTCCCGTAAGGTCTAAGTTTGTCATTGTCAAAAGAGAAACAAGAAGCAATGCATAGAAGTTCTATATTACATAAGGACATTCATGTAGGCTCTGCTGAATGACACCATTACAGTAAAATACAAAAAAATATATAAAAGCACAGTCAAGGCCAAATCTATGTGAGAGACAATATAGCTATCAAGTACAATACCAAACTTTCTTGCTCTTGAAGTTCCATTCGTCTCTTTCCTCACAGTTCCTTCTGTCCAAGTCTCACTTCCAAATTGTAAGCCCTCATTATATATTTAAATACCCCCCACCCCTCTCAATTCTCTCACGTTTAACCACCATCATCATTAAATCTTTTTTTGGGGGATTATAAACAAAGAGCTGCCTATTTACAACAAATGCTTAACTCAAGCATATTCATTCTTGGACAAGTCTTCTTGGCAATGAACAATCAATCCTTTGAAGTAAAGATCTGTTATTTATATATAGGTGTGATAAAGGTTACCTATTTAAACGTACATTACTTTCAAACAAGGAGGCCTATATGTATGTGAATTTACTAAGCTTGTTTAAAGTGATGGCACTTCAGTTAGGATCCATGTTTAACATTCCCAAACTGAAACTAAAGAGTTATTTAAAAGCTTCAATAAAGCTTTCTAAGGGCTCTTTCACACCTGCAGACCATATGTCCGTTTTTCATCCATCCGTTTTCAGATGAAAAACTGACATACATGAATACCTATGGGATTGCGGATGTCAGTGGATGAACATCCGCTGACATCCGATTACATCAGTGTCCGCTATGCTCCGTTTCTGCAGACGGAGGGAAATCCTATTTTTCCATCTGTCATCGGATCGGATGAACACGGACATATGGTCCATGTTCATCTGATCCCCTCATAGAGGAGAGCGGAGATCTGACTGGGTGGTCCCTGCACAGTGTGCAGGGACCGCCCTGTCACCTGCCGGCTCAGCGGGAATCAACGGAGCGAAGGAACGGATCCTCATGGGATCCGTACGTGTGAAATTGCACCAAAGGTATTGCAAAAGCTTTCTGAACACACAGCTCGTATACAAGCTAAAGCCCACGTATACAAGGCCTAACAGAAATCTTATAGAACCCCTCTTGGAGAGCAAACAAATCTCAAATGCTGCCTTAACTACCTTATTTTTGGCACATTTATCTTTATATTGTTATATTTTATATTTTATATTTGTTCACTCTTTAACCACTTGCCCTCCAAGCCAATTTTTGTGATACAGCACTGTACCCAAATAAAATTGTCCTTTTTTTCCCACAAATAGAGCTTTCTTTTGGTGGTATTTTATCACCTCCATAAACAATTTTGTAAAAAAAAAAATATTTCTTACATTCTGTTATAAAACACACCCAATAAAGAAAAAAATAATCAAATGTCTTCATCAATTTAGCAATATGTATTTTGCTACATGTTTTTGTTAAAAAAAAAAAATACACGTATATCGATTGGTTTGCGAAAAAGTTATAGGGCTAGATTCACAGAACACTTACACTGGCGTATCTACAAATACGCAGCGTAAGTGAACAAATGCGCCGTCGTATCTATGCGCCCTATTCTCTTAACTAGATACGCCTGAATTTGGCCTACATCCGACCGACGTAAGTCTCCTACGCCGTCGGATCTTGGGTGCATATTTACGCTGGCCGCTAGGGGCGCTTCAGTTGTTTTACGCACCGAATATGTAAATTACCTACATACGCCTATTCACGAACGTACTTGCGCCCGTCGCTGTAATGTACGCCGTTTACGAAAGGCGTACGTCCGTCATAAAGTTATCCCTGCTATAGGTGGCGCAACCCATGCAAAGGTATGGACGTCGGAACAGCCGTCAAATTTTACGTTGTTTATGTAAGTCGTTCGTGAATGGGGCTGGGCGTAGGTGACGTTCACGTCGAAAGCATTGAGCCGACGTATCTTAGGGAGTATATGGGACGTGATTCTGAGCATGCGCGTGCATGCGCCGTTCGATCGGCCCTTCATTTACATGGGGTCACGGTAATATAAATGTAGCACGCTAACTACCTGCCTACTTTGAATTAGGCACATTTACTTCGACCATATTACGCTACGCCGCCGCAACGTACGGGGCGAGTGCTTTGTGAATACTGCTCTGGGCTCTCTGCGCGTCGTCGGCGTAGCGTATATTCAAAACCATTTGCCGGCGTAGCGTATATTCAATACGCTACGCCGGCAAAACTATGCGCCGAGCTACCTGAATCTAGCTCATAGCATCTACAAACTATGGGATAGATTTATGGATTTTTTTTTTTTTTTACTAGTAATGGCAGTGGCATTTTAGGACTGCAACATTGTGGCGGACAAATCGGACACTAAGTGACACTTTGTGGGAACCAGTGACACCAATACAGTAAACAGTGTTAAAAAAATGCACTGTCACTGTTCTAATGACATTGGCAGGGAAGGGGTTAACATCAGGGGTAATGAAAGGGTTAAATGTGTTCCTAGAGAGTGCTTGCTAATTGTGTGGGGGGTGCTTGTACTGTGAAAAGGCAGAGATCTGTGATCCTGCTTAGCAGAAACACTGGATCACTACCTCCTCTTTTCACAGAACGGCGCGCTGCCTTGTTTACATCGGCAGACCGCCTTACTGTCTCTCTCGGAAACAATTGAGTCCGCCAGACCTGCTGATTGGCTCCCACTGCCCGCTCCTTCTGTGTCCAAGCACTGCGGGAGTGGGCCACCGCTGAAAAAAATCACATACAGTATATGGTCAGCAAGCGGTTAATAAAAGAATACCACGCAGGCACTTACTAAATAAAGCATGACTTGCATGTACAAGCCATACTTACAATCTAAAGTTAAAAAGGGATAAAAATACTCATAAAATGAATTACAATTTAGTATTTATTCTTATGTAGCGCCTGTGTACTTTTCGTACAGTTGCTAAATTAAATTTAGTGGGGGAATGAGAGAGTTGTATTACTGTACTCTCATTCATTTGATTTGTTAAATTTGGCTGTCGCCAAATCTGGATTGTCCTGTGGGTCAGTCTGTGCTCCAGAGATGCAGTCTCATCTCTGGGCGGCAGGTAGCACCAGAGGGGTCCAGGCGGAGCCGCTTCTTCCCAGCGGCCAATTGGAGGAGTTTTCCCTCGCAGGGCATGCTGGGAAGGGGTATTTCTGTGGCGGAGGCCGTGGTTCTGGGTTCTTCGCGGGTTCCTGGTTCCAGGTGCGGCACCCACCTTTAGGGTGTGCGCACATCACAGGCCCCACCACTATGGCCTACCAGGCCGGGGTCGCGTGCTACGCGGAATTCCTGGCTCTGGGCTCTCATAGCCCAAAGCGACTGATGCTGTCAGGGGATCCCAGTGACTTACTGGGTCCCCATCCTTATTGAGAAGATCCCAAGCTGGGTGCTGTTTGGTGGGGGATCGGTCTGAGGAGAACCCGGAGGCAGGTGATCCAATAGGACTTGAACAAACCATCGGGGATCTGGGCACTGGACACTGACAGGTTGCATTCAGGCTGTCAGTCGGTGACCCCAAATGACATACTGGGAGGATTCGCTCTACCGTTCAAAATTTCAAGTACTAGGCCTGTGGCAGAGGTCTCATCTTTAAACCCAAAAGTAAATTAGAGAAAAAATGTGGCAGAGACTTGTTCCTTCCCAGAGGTTCTAGGTGGCGCTCTGGCTGCCAGGTTCATGAGGGGAACCTGTCTGGGGGCACTTTGCCCACTTAGGCTGAAGTGGCGAGGAGGAAAGAGTTGCTGTAAAAGCAGGACTGCTTTTATTTATCCATAGCCTGATTCTGCGAAGTTTATTCTTCTTTCACCAACCTGTCCTGTCTACCTCAAGTTGACATGTTGGTCGTGTTGACCGGAGAAATAAAGCATTTGAAAACGTCAACCAACGGTCTGGACATTCTATTACTGCTCTCATCACTACCATCACCCCTACACACAACATAGAGGTAACTTAAATACGCCAATCCCAAATCTAACCAGCGACCCCTCCGGGGGTAGCGCTACACTTATTTTTTACCTAAAATAGAAAATGTTCAAACTATTATTAACATTTGATAATGCCTTTTTGTGAGAGACTCACAAAGGATTAATTATTTCCATCTTACATTTTAGTTACAGTTAGTCAGGTTGAAAAAAGACACAAATCCATCATGTTCAACCATAAAAAATATCATACAATCCCATATACCCAATTCTATAAACCCATCTGATCGAGAGGAAGGCGAAAAACCCCAGCATAGCATGATGACCAATTCAACATCAGGGATTCAACATAAGTTTCCTTTTGAATCACCCCTTAATACTTACTAAAGCCCAATCTCGATCCAGCGATGTGCATGAGAGCAGCTGCTCTCCCGTGTCTCTCGCTCCTCATTGACTCCTGATGCTGTTAATCACAGCCAGTGAGGAGAGAGAGAGGGGGCGGGGCAGAACCGCTCTCTCTGTATGTTATGGACACAGGGCCATATTCTCATACATTTCAGGCGGCGGAACGTATGTACTTTACGTTACGCCGCCGCAAGTTTAAGTGGCAAGTGCCGGATTCCCAAACCACTTACCTGTAAACTTGCGGCGGCATCGCGTAAAGTCCACCCGCGTAAGCCATCCTAATTCAAATGATCCAGGCAGGGGGCGTGGATCATTTAAATTAGGCGCGCTCCCGCGCCGATCATAATGCGCATGCTCCGTCGGGTAAATTACCCGACTTGCATTGCGCTAAATGACGTCTCACGGACGTCATTTGTTTTGACTGTAACGTAAATGGCGTCCAGCGCCATTCACGGACGACTTACGTAAACGACGTTTAATTTTGAAATTTCGACGCGGGATCGACGGCCATACTTAACATTGAGTACGCCACCTAAGGGGCATCTTTATCTTTACGCCGCGTATCGCTTACGGAAACGACGTTAAAACACTACGGCGGGCAAGCGTACGTTCGAGAATCGGCGTGACTAGTCATTTGCATATTCTACGCTGACCGCCACCTAGCGGTCAGCGTAAATATTGCAGCCTAAGATACAACGGCGCAAGCTGTCGTATCTTAGGCATGTTTAAGTGTATCTCAGTTTGAGAATACACTTAAACATAGGAAACGGACTTACGTAGGCGTATCTGTTGATACGCCTACGTAACTTGTTTGAGAATATGGCCCTCAGAGTTTAGGGCTCAGAAGTGAGCACAGGGGCACTTGGCAGGGGGGAGGGTCCCAATGTGCAAGAGGGGGACCCTAGAAGAGAAGGATCAGGGCAGATTTGTGCAAAACCATTGCATAAAACAGATAAGCATAACATGTTTGTTATTAAAAATAAATACAAAGTAGCCTTTACAAACCCTTTCAGTATGTTTCCTTCTTTTATGTTGATTTTTTAACTCATAAAGTCCAGCAAAATGTTACATTTTACAGTAATTTCAAAGGGAACAGGCGCATACACAAGTTAAAGGCAGGATGTAATTACTGATTTAAAGAAAGTAAAGACGTTCCTGTAATGATAAAAGGGTTCTATCACTCTATGTAAAACTTTCACCTCAGTATTTGCTGGGAGCTCAGTTCAAAGTAACATGTTCATTCTCTTTAGAGCTGCATTTTACAAAAGCCCTTTCCCTACACACAGTGTGTGGGCACGCCCTTAGGAATTAAGGAAACTGCATTATTTTGCTAGAAAGCAAATTAATGTATGTAATTAACATATGCAAAGAAACAGTGAGGGATGGGGAATGGGCAGGGTTTTAACGTCTGGCAGACAGAGCTGACATTATTATTTAGGGTCTCTCTGCAGCAAAGGCACTGTGTTGTCAGTCCAAATAGGAAGTTAGTAGCACACAGGATTTCTGGCAGATCACCAGGTGTCATCTGTACCTGCAGTATTTTAAATAGGTAAAACAACGAGGAAATGTGCATGCATTTAAGAGATGTACTAAATCTTTTTTTGTTATTGCTTTGCCCAAACACTTTAGGGGCCAGATCCACAAAGAAATTACGCCGGCGTATCTATTGATACGCCGCGTAATTTCTAAGATCCCCTGTCGTATCTTTGTTTTGTATCTACAAAACAAGATACGACTGAATGAGGGCTCGATCCGACTGGCGTACGTCTTAGTACGACGTCGGATCTTAGGTGCATATTTACGCTGGCCGCTAAGTGGCGCTTCCGTTGATTTCCGCGTAGAGAATATGCAAATGAGCTAGATACGGCGATCCACAAACGTACGTCCGGCCGGCGCATTTTTTTACGTCGTTTCCGTAAGGCTTTTTTCAGCGTAACGTTACCCCTGCTATATGAGGCGTAGCCAATGTTAAGTATGGACGTCGGGCCAGCGTCGAATTTTCAATTGTGTACGTCGTTTGCGTAAAACGTTCGCGAATAGGGCTTTGCGTAGAATGATGTTCACATCGAAAGCATTGGCTTGTTGCGGGTTAATTTGGAGCATGCGCACTGGGATACCCCCACGGACGGCGCATGCGACGTTCCGAAAAAAATTAATTTACGTTGGGTCAAGATGTATTAACATAAAACACGCCCACAACTTAGCCATTTGAATTGCGCGCCCTTACGCCGACACAGTTACACTACACCGCCGTAACTTACGGCGCAAATTCTTTCAGGATACGGAAAATACGCTGAAAGTTACGGCGGCGTAGTGTATCTGAGATACGCTACGCCGGACGGAAAAATGCGTGGAGGTACGTGGATCTGGCCCTATGTATGTAACTAAATGGTTGACATTTTTTAATAATTTAATCAGCTTTTGAGTTGTAATGACTGATTCATGGTTCCAGTAATGGTTCTAATAGATTATTATATCATGCTAAGAGCACATACATGACTGGGTCTCCTCTCTTCCTCCGCATAAGCCCCTGTGACTGCCCTCTCTTCTCTTCTTCCATTCAAGAATCCGGTGTAATCTAATGGAAGCATTTGATTTCCAATGTTCACAGCAAACTCAGAAAAACTTATGGCAATTAGAAACTCCATTAGCATTTAAAGTGACTCAGTCTACAGTCTAACGTCTGAAATAAAGCTGTTACCTGTCAAGAAGAGGAAGTGATACTAATCAGAGAAGTGTTAATTGCAAAAATTCATTCACAGAATTTATTTAAATCATGCCACTGTATTTTTTTTTTTAATCGTACAAATACCTTTTTCCTGCAGCGCTGTCATGAGGTCGCATGATCTTTTGCTGTTCTTTGGCATCTTCAGGGAAAGATCCTTAGGAGGGGCTTCTATTATTTTGTTGATGTAGGCTCTCTACAGTACGAGTATGTCTGCAAAAAAAAAAGGAGCCTGGAATATGTTCTTTTACAATGATGAATAACATATCTATGATTTGGTATTCAAACTATATAACATGAAGACCTTAATGAAAGATTTCTGAGACTTTATGTAAAGTATTAAATTATTACACGTTCTCTCAGCTGAAGATAAGCAAATCTTGAAATACAATTCAAGTAACACTGTATTTCTCAATGCAGTTCTCAAACAAGAGAAATGTTAATTTCTGCCTCTAGAGGGCACTGCAGTAGAAGGTCTCCAGTTTAGTTTGCTTGTGGGCTCCATCTTGTACCTTCTACAGTTGGGTAATTATTGTAATACTGTAGATGATAGTTTCTGTCTTAATTGATAGAAGTAAATTTGTCTGACAGATTTGTTTATCCTTAAAACATTTAAATGATTCCTATTAATGTTCTCCACCATTGCAGCATAATGTTTACCAATAGTCTGGTCAGCAAATAGTTTTTTTGTTTCCTCCTCTCAGTAACATCTAGAGACCAACATCTTGGAAACATTACCGCTCTCTAATTTTTTTCAAATACCACAAGGATGACAAAACAAATCCTGACTTGCCAGAGGTGCCCTAAAGACTGGAATTAAATGAGGACGACCATAATAAAATTAGTAGCTTTTGCCTCCGGAGTTCTCATTCCAGAAACACTTTTTCTGCTGCTTCTGGGTCATCACAAAAGTGTTTCTTCACCAGCAGCATCTTCAAGTAAGAAAGTTTTGCAAACCAATGCCTTACAAAAATACACAACACAGTCCTTCTTATTCTATTTGTCATAACAAATAAACAATGTTAAATTTTATTAAGTATAAGATTTTTATATACACTGCATTTCATTTCATGTTTAATTTTAAAACTACTCCACACTGATTGTTTTCCGTTTTTTTACCTGAAAATGGCCAAATCTTTTTTTTCATGGCTAAATTTCCAGTCACATGTCTAAAAAAAAAACTGTTTCAGAAGAGCAATTCAAATTAAATTAAACAGTTTTTCATCTCCCTATAAATCTTTATTAAACATCAAATGTGATTTTTTTGTGTGCATTAATATGATGTATGCAGAGTCAAAGATGATTCACACTAGCTTTAATTTTGTTCAGAAGGCATTCTCTCCCAAGGCTCTTTTTTATGTTACAGGTACATTTGATATATTTAATACTGATTTATATTAAAACTAAGCTTTCTCGTCAGTTTCTTAGTAAATGTAATCAATCAGCATACTATATCCTACTCCCATAGTGTTTAACAATAGTAGGACATGGGGGAGGAGGGAGGGGATTTTCACGTACCACTTTGTATATTCCCACATGTGTGACTATAGTTATATGGGCTGCGCAGATAAGAAAAGGGAGGAAATTGAGAGCATAGAAAGGACCTGAAACTGGAGAATGCTCAGTAGATGACAGCAAAAGGTCTACACAATCTCAGGCAGCAGTGGGCACACATAGAAGATGAGAGGGACAGCTGAAGGTTGGATCAACCATGCCTATTTCACTAAACACAAAATAAATGCTTTAGTGGCTTTGTAAGTATGCACACATGCTGTTATATAACACGTAATGAGAGTTTTTCATAGCCTGTGTTTAATTACACTTTAATACTTACCTCTCCTGCTTGTGCCGCTGGGAAACCAAAACTTACATTTTTTTATTATAAAGCTCATGAATGTCACTCCAGCCTAAACCTTTTTCCAAGAATAAAACTTTTGTAAGAAAACATTGGGGTTCATTTACTAAAGGCAAATTCACTCTGCACTACAAGTGCAATGCAAGTGCACTTGGAAGTGCAGTCACTGTAAATCTGAGGGGAAGATCTGAAAGCAGGGGAAGCTCTGCTGATTTTATCATCAAATCATGCACAAGCAAAAATGTTGTTTTTTATTTTCCTTGCATGCCCCCCCCCCCCTCCCCACGGATCTACACCGACTACACTTCCAAGTGCACTTGTAGTGCAAAGTGGATTTTCCTTTAGTAAATCAACCTCAGTGTATGCAGGGTTGGATTTCCATCAATGGATTCCATAGGCCAGTGATAGTTAATTAATGTGGAAAAGGGGACCACAAATGAGGCCTCGAGACAACATCAAAGGGCCTCATATAATGTTTAGTATATTTAAGTTTAGAGAAGACTGGAGGCATACTAGAGGAAATGGACAGTGACTGTGTGCTACAGTTGAGGTTGAATGCATGCTGCAGAAGACAGTGAGAGATTGGAAGCATGTTATATAAGGCCAGGGCAGCCATCACAAATTTTGGGGCCCCTTACACAGCTTTAGGCAGGGCCCCACTGGAGCATAGAACCGGGGGGTGTTGACGAAAAAAACAAGTGTAATCTCTTCTCTACTCTCTCCTGATGCAAGATGATAAGCGGGGGGGGGGGCTTACAGGTGTAATGCAAAAAATAAATAAAAATAAATGGGAGAGGGGCCATCTGAGCCTGTAAGGGGCCCTGGGGACCATCGGCCCCTTACAGGTGTAATTCAAAAAAAATGGGAGGGGGGCCAGTCAGGCCCCTGGGGCCCCTTACAGGTGTAATGCCTGTACCCCCCTGATGGCAGCCCTGTATAAGGCTAATACCTAACACATTAATTCTCCCACTGTAGACTTGGGCCCTAGGGCCATTCAAAGGAGTAGCAAAGGCCTGCATGTGGTCCTCAGGACACCAGAGCTATAGGCATACAACCTGTGGCACACAAAGAAAGCCTCCCTCTGCTAAGATCAAGTATTTTTCACAGAACATTTTATTGTTTTACTGGTTTTTAGTGAGCCTGGAATATTGTAAGTGTGTAAATAAGGTTATAGAAGGTGAATAGATTTCTGCTGTTGATGATTAGATACTTGGCTAGCAAACTCTCTATAATGCACAGCTATATCTCAATAAGAAAAAGACAAATAGTATGGAAAATACGCACTTTCACACCCAATAGAACAAGAGCTCTTAGACCCCATTCACACCTGAGCGTTTTGTAGCTTGAAGCCTCGAGCTACAAAACGCTGGAGGGGGAAAAATCTATTATTCTCTATGAAGATGGTTCACATCTCCATTCCAAAACGCCTGAAGCCAGAAGCTCCAAAACGCCTGAAGCTCAAACAAGTTCTGGGGATGAGCCGAACACCCCCCCCCCGTTCGCTTCGCACTAGAACCTGCGAACAGACCAAAAGTTTGTGTGAACTTTAGAACCCCGTTAAAGTCTATGGGACTCGAACGTTTGAAATCGAAAGTGTTAATTTTAAAGGCTAATATGCAAGTTATTGACCTAAAAAGTGTTTGAGGACCTGGGTCCTGCCCCAGGGGACATGTATCAATGCAAAAAAAAGTTTTAAAAATGGCAGTTTTTTCAGGAGCAGTGAATTTAATAATGCTTAAAGTGAAACAATAAAAGTGAAATATTCCTTTAATTTTCGTACCTAGAGGGTGTGTATAGAATGCCTGTTAAGTAGCGCTTGTTTCCCATGCTTAGAACTGTCTCTGCACAAAGTGTCATTTCCGAAGGAAAAAAAGTAATTTAAAATCACTCGCGGCTATAATGAATTGTCGGCTCCCGGCAATTCAGAGAAAATTCATTCATAAAAAAAAAGAAAAAGTGTGGGGGTCCCCCCAAATTCAATTACCAGGCCCTTCAGGGGGGCTTATCAGAATCTGGAAGACCCTTTTAACAAAGGAGACCCCCAGATCCCGCCCCCCTATGTGAATTGGTAATGGGGTACAATGTACCTCTACCAATTCACTAAGGAAGTGTAAATAATAGTAAAAAAACACACACACACACCGTGGAAAAAGTCCTTTATTATAAAAGAAAAAAAATCCAGCAGTGGTAATCCACTCTCGATCCTCGCTCCAACGTTGTCGGTATCCAGCGACGGGTGATCTGCTCTCCGCCGGGGTCCAGCGATGAGAAGATCCATCCAGGTTCGGGATCCAGAGCGCACGCATCGCTGGCCACCTGTCTCCACCGGAGACAGCACAGCGAATAACGCGGCTTGAGCCAGTGGCAGCTCTTATATAGGTGAGGCTGGGCCATCCATCACGTGACCCCTCCCCCTCTGACACACCCTCTGACTACGTCACTGGGGAGGCGGGGTCACGGGATGGGTAGCCCCACCTCACCTATATAAGAGCTGTCACTGGCTCCGATGAAGACAGGCGGCCGGCGATGTGTGCACTCTGGATCCCGGACCTGGATGGATCTTCGCATCGCTGGGCCCCGGCGGAAAGGAGATCACCCGTCGCTGGATACCGACAACGTTGGAGCAGGGATCGAGGGTGGATTACCACCCCTGGATTTTTTTTTTCTTTTTTAATAAAGAACAGTGTGTGTGTTTTTTTTTACAATTATTTACACTTCCTTAGTGAATTGGTAGAGGTACAATGTACCCCATTACCAATTCACATGGGGGGGATGGGATCTGGGTGTCCCCTTTTGTTAAAGGGGTCTTCCAGATTCTGATAAGCCCCCTGCCCGCAGACCCCCACAGCCACCGGGCAAGGGTTATGGGGACATCCTCCCCATGTTGAGGGCATGTGGCCTGGTACGGTTCAGGAGGGGGGCGCTCTCTCATCCCCCCTCTTTTCTGTGGCCGGCCAGGTTACGTGCTCAGATAAGGTGTCTGGTGTGGATTTTTGGGGGAACTCCGCTCCATTTTTTTTTATTTGGGGTGGAGGTCCCCCGTAAAATCCACACCAGACCTGAAGGGTCTGGAGTGGATATTTGGGGGGAACCCCACGTCATTTTTTTTTAATTCACGGCAGGGTTCCCCTTAATATCCATACCAGACCTGAAGGGCCTGGTAATTGAATTTGGGGGGACCCCCACGCATTTTTTTTTTTTTTATAAAATGATTTTTCTCTAAATTGCCGGGAGCCGACAATTCATTATAGCCGCGAGTGATTTTTAAATTTCCTTCAGAAATTACACTTTGTGCAGAGACAGTTCTAAGCACGGAAAACATGCGCTATTTCACAGGCATACTATACACCCCCCCAGGTACAAAATTTAAAGGAATATTTCACTTTTATTGTTTCACTTCAAGCGTTATTAAATTCACTGCTTCTGAAAAAACTTCAGTTTTTAAAACTTTTTTTTGCTCTGATACATGTCCCCTGGGACAGGACCCAGGTCCCCAAACACTGTTTAGGACAATAAATGGCATATTAGCCTTTAAAATTAGCACTTTATATTTCTCCCATAGACTTTAACAGGGTGTTCCGCGACTTTTCGAATTTGCCGCGAACACCCAAAATTGTTCGCTGTTCGCCGAACAGGCAATGTTCGAGTCGAACATGAGTTCGACTCGAACTCGAAGCTCATCCCTAATGGCAGCCAATCAGTTTCTAACTTTAGCTTGTTCAATTAAGCTTTGACAATAACATCTGGAAGCTGATTGGTTTCTATGCAGAGCTGCACCAGATTTTGCACTCTCCAGTTTTAGTAAATAACCCCCTCTATGTCCTTCTGCCAAACATACCACCTAGTTCCTGCAACCACCAAATTATTTATACTCTTCTGTAGGTTCTAAGATGGTCATCAACAAAATAGCAAAAAAATATTTAAAAATTAAATAAAGGCCAAATCGTAAGTGCAGCAAACAACATAAAATGTATAACTACCTAATAAAATACTAATACCAAACCATTTTTCTCTTTAATTTCTATCCATCCCTTCTTGCTTCAAGTTCCTTTCTTTCATCAAGCCAAATATTCTAAGTCTCTACCCCAGGAAAAATTTCAGTCAAAAATCGTAAGAACCACTATAAAAAATAATTACTTAAAAAACAGTAATCAAGCAGCAAATTTATGTATATATCACTGACTTCAAATTTGCATTGGTTTGCGCTAGAGGGGGTCAATTTTTGTCATTTACAACCAGGACTTTACTACCACTTTAATGGGGTTGTAAAGGTCTGTTTTTTTATTTTCTAAATAGGTTCCTTTAAGCTAGTGCATTGTTAGTTCACTTAAATTTTCCTTCGATTTCCCTTCTAAATTTTTTTTTTCTTTGTCTAAATTTCTCACTTCCTGTTTCTCCTCAGTAAGCTTGCCCCCATCATCCGAGCCGTTTTGGCTGGGGGTTAGTCAGTGTGCTCGCCCCCTCCCTTGGGACTACATCCCTGCGGAGAGACGCTGTCTGAGGAACAGGAGGTGAGAAATTCAGACAAAAAAAAAAAAACATTTAGAAGGGAAATCAAAGGAAAAGGTAAGTGAACCTACAATGTACTAGCTTAAAGGAACCTATTTAGAAAATAAAAAAAATAACCTTTACAAACCCTTTAAAGCACAACTGCAAAAATTAAATACATGTGCAACATGCGTTACTGCAATTTGTAGTAGTGCACATAATGCATGATGGTGCACTGAAGTGTCTTTCATTTTGAATGGCACCCGATGCACCATACTGACAGTTGTGTGGAGTAGCACAGTACAACTCCCTTTAACCCCCCCTGGCGGTATTCCCGAGTCTGACTCTGGGTTACATTTTTGTGCTGCAACCGTTACACCGAGTCAGACTCGGGCTCGCCTCACTGAATCCACAGGCATTATTTACTTACCTTGTCCCTGGATCCAGCGATGCCACCGCGCTGTGTGAGCGAGCGGGTGCCCGCTCGATTCACACAGTGCCGCCGATCTCCGTTCCCTGCGACGTTATGACGCACAGGGGCGGAGAACAGCGCCAAATTCAAAAACGTAAACAAACACATTACGTATAGATTACAGTACTGTATGTAAAAAATACCCCCCCCCCCCCTTGTCCCTAGTGGTTTGCCCAGTGTTTTACATGTTCTTTTATATAATAAAAACTGTTCTTTCTGCCTGCAAACTGTAGATTGCTAATAGCAACCAAAAGTGTCCCTTTATGTCAAAAATGGTTTTAGAGCAGCTAGAAAACAGCGATAATAAATTATAATCACTTGCAGAATTGTGCGATAGCGATTTGTGGGGAAATTCGTCATAAAAAAATAAAAGTAATAACAGCGACAATTCTGCAACTGAGCAAATTTTAGTGATTTTGAGTTGATTACATTATTGAATAATTTTTATTATAATTATATTATTATTTGTTATAATTATTTATAATTATTTATAATATTATAATTTATAATTTTGTTTTTTAAAAAATTTCATACCCGGGATGTCTACTAGACTCTTGTTTGGTCAGATTTAAGTGAGTTATTCCTAAGAATTACAGGCCTACAATATAAAACGCTAAAATTTCCTTGCAAATAATGGTACCGCTTTCAGCACCTAAAATCGGAAATAATCATACCGCTAGGGAGGTTAATGCACCACTGTGTTGCACAAACAAAGAAACAGACTGCCTTAACACATGCACAACAAAGTAGTAGGGTCTTTAATGTGGCTAGACACTGTGCATCTCATAAAGATCACAGTCTCTTGAAATAGTTTATGCATCCAATAATCCTGGATATCTCTCCACTGTTGATACAAATAGTTAAAGCTCTGCTTATCTTATAACTAAGCCAGCATTTGTTGGCTTTAATGCAAGCAAATCCCCAAATCATTGTTCTGATTTACCAGTCCTGCATATAAATATAGGAGAGCATGCAAGGTACTACCACTGGTCTGTCTCACCTGCATTTGGCTTACTTAGAAGATATTCAGGACTTTAACTTGCTGCATCAGTCCAATAACAGATAGTTATGTGGATAGTAGTAGATAGTACATGAAAAATTAGCATGTAATTAAACTTTTAATACTCTAAAACTGTTTTAAAACTTTTTTCATGTTCACCCAATCGTTGCAACTTAAGAAGGGGAGTTTAAAATGAAACTTCACTCTTCCAATCAATATTGATTATTTGTAATCCTCATGCCGCTAATATTAGTATATAGATAGGAAAGTATATCATATTTACTTTTTTTTCCACATTTCTTCAGTTACTTCCTGGTTTCTTGCCTAGGAAAATTATGTAATACATTCCAGAAGTCTTCAGGAGGAGAGGAGAGGAGGAGGGTTTTTCTCAGTTAAGCACACTCTCCTGCATGCATGCTTAAGCTAAGGCCACATGGATTCCAGGAAGTAAATGCTACGTAAATAATCTGCCCTTACTCAAAATGCCCACAGCCAGAAATACTAAAGCCTCGTACACACGTCCGAGGAACTCGACGGGCGAAACACATCGTTTTGCTCGTCGAGTTCCTTGTGAAGCCGCCGAGGATCTCGGCGAGCCAAATTTTCATATTCCCGTCGAGGAAAAAAAAGACATGCTTTCTTTTTGGCCCGACGAGATGCTCGACGGTTTCCTCCTCGAAAAGTGTACACACGAACGGTTTCCTCTGCAAAAAAAAAACCCAGCAAGCTTCTTGCTGGTTTTTGCCGAGAAACTCGGTCGTGTGTACGAGGCTTTAGGGTGTATTTTTAAAAATTATTTTTTAACAAAGTAAAGCATGGAGACATGGATGGACGGGGGAGTTTGCATGGAATCAATTAAATTAGTGTTTTTGGTTTGTGTTGCTTAGATGCAGTGAAGATCCCCTTTAATGTCTGTGACCTTTACTTTAGGTAGAGGCAGCCAACAAGTGTGCCTCCTTTCACCACTTGTATTTACCCTATCCATAGAGCCCCTGGCTGTCCCAATTAGAGATAATGATAACGTAACAGGGTTCCACATTGGAAACATTCATGAAAAGATTATGCTACATGAAGATGATAGTCTACTCCTACTGTTTGACGTCGCAGAGGTCATTGAGCTCTTTGGCAGGTACTCTGGTCCTTTAAATAAATTGACGAAATACCCTTTGCTTCTAGATGAGGATAAAACATGACCAATAACTACTCTATTCCCTATTCGGCTTACAAATTATTTTATTACTTTGACATCAAAATTGCCACTTATCTCACAAAATCTTGACAACTTGAAGTGGAACTATACCCTCCTATCCATTACAGCCATGGAAACTGCCATCTTAGCCTCTTTTTGATTTACAGTTGTCATGGTGCTGCACATATGTTCAGTTGTGACATTAGAGATTTGATGGCTTCACAGTTCGGTAGAGAGCACAAGCAACTGTGACAGCATGCCATGAATGTAACCGTTTTGAGAATTATTGTGGAACTTTAGGTAATAAACAAAAATGAGCTAACAGGCAGCATTTCTAATGTAGAAAAGACATGAAATTATCTATCTGCCTGTCCGCCACTGTACAGTGAGCTGCACATGTGCAGTTCACTGTAGAAATTTGGCAATTCCCAAGTTGATGCCATCCCCGCCCCACCAATAAAAGCGCCTTGTGTTCGATACCCAGAAGCCGGCCACTCAAAGATGCCTGGGACGCTCCAGGATTTCGCATTGCTGCAGCCAAGGTGAGTATAGTTCCACTTTAAATTGCTGGGTTTGGTCCTACTTTAACATCTCCCCACAGCCTCTGAAATTAAGTCAAAAATCCATGTCTAGGATAAGATCTCCCTGTACCCAATGGTTTGAGCAAACCTTATAAAAATTTAAAGTCTGCCAAAACTTCCTCTACAACACTCCAGTTTTAATCCCACTCAATATCTTTAGAACACTAAATGCAATTATCGAGAACTACTGGAAATGGCAACAAACAAAAATTAAGTTGGAGCAATTGCAACATCGAAGAGAGTGGTCACCCCTCTTTCCCCCTGGCTTTAAAGGGGTTGTAAACCCTTGTTTTATTTTGTTTTATTTCGTTTTTATAAATAACAAACATATCATACTTACCTCCACTGTGCAGTTAGTTTTGCACAGATGGGCCCGATCATCGTCTTCTGGGGTCCCATGTTAAAATAAACCTACCATTAAAATTAGACTGATAATTTCTTTGTCAGAGGGCAAATGTACAAAATCAGCAGGGGATCAAATACTTTTTTCCCCTCACTGTAGATGGTGCACCTATAACCTATTACTCATCTCCATCAAATATCAGGCTTCTAGTCCTGTGTAATGCCTGATGAGCCTCAAGAACACAGCACTCAGCCTGTGAAGTCTCTGTAAACCTCCATGTAATCCATGCAAAAAGGGGAGAAAGGATGGTGCCATGGGAGTTGGTTAAAACATTGTTGTATTGTAGCATGTGAAAACCCGTTGGCTTTTTTGATTACTGTTTACATGCTACAATAAAACAATGTTTTAGCCGACTTCCATGGCACCAGCTTTTCTTTCTTTTTTGCATGAGACAGGCTTCTGTTGTCCCACTTCCCACAGTAACTTATTCCCTCTGCAGCCACTGTTCAGCTGCTTTCACTTCCTGCTTTGTAGACAGTGGCTTGGCCCTTCCTGTTTCAACCCGCAGCCCTGAGCATTGCTGTGGAGCTTTAACAATGCAAGGGCCCTGAGCTTGTGATAGCGATAGCTTCCTGGCTCTTTTCTCTGAATTGACTCTGCTACTAACCCTTGCCTGATAATAGATACACTATTTATTGCCCATCTGCCCTGACCTCTTGCCTGAATAATGGATTATGCAACAAATCGCCTCCTCTGCTGGATAACTGATTATGGTATTGATTGCCATATGCCCTGACTCTTCCTTTGATATAGATTATGTTAGTGACTGTTGCCTGCCATGAACTATGCTTGGATGATAGTCTGTCACTGAGTGCTGCCTGCCCTTAGCCTTGCAAGCTTGACGTCTAGTGAGTCACCATTCCTGGTTGCTTCTGCATACTATGCTTACCTTTAACCACTTCACATCCGGAAGCCATCTGACACCACATGTAAACCCTTTCTCTAGGGCTGCTGGGGGGCATCCCAGTTCTGCAAATATAGCACAGCACTTTGAGTCCTGGGGCAACTAAGCACCGGTCGGCATAGTAGCCTTAGGCGGCTGCTATAGGTGAACATGCACTGATGTCTTGCTATTTTGAGAGAACAAGATGCAAGCTGGTAAAATCTTACAGATTTTACTGGCTCTGGCCAATAAGGATATATGGCATCTGAGCCCTATCTCCACCTTTAAAATAGTGCATGTGGATACACTAAAGAATTAAAATCGAACTTTTACACACTGTAATTTATGGAATACCGTACAGCTTCCCCAATAATGCTTTAGTTAAACGGGAAGATGATGTAGGGCCTATCGTCTGTAAACTATGGGCAGGAATTTTGGATTTTGTTTTGGCACAGCGCTCTTAATGTAACCCAGTGGTTGATCATATATATTTTGTATTTAGAGTGCCCTACACAGCTCTGGAACTGTTTTCTATAGGTAAACTTACTGAATCCACTTGCAGCAGGTATAAACAGGAACACAGTGACTTTATTTACATAGTATGACACTTTCCAAAGCTTAATAGATATTGTCAGTCTGTGGTCAATATTTCAATTTGGTATTTTAAGTAACCACTCCTCTGTATCCCAAGATATGTATCCTAGGCTTTATGGATTACATGCCTACAGGTGGGTTCACATAATTGGTTATGGCGAGAACCCTGATTTAAAGTAGAACTATAGGCAACATATTCGATAGAGTAAGGGAAGGTTATAACTGTCAGGCCTCGTACACACGATCGAGAAACTCGTTGTAAAAGAAACATCGAGTTCGGCCTCGTACACACGACCGAGAAACTCGACGGGCGAAACACATTGTTTTGCTCGTCGCGTTCCTTGTGAAGCCGTCGAGAAACTCGACAAGCCAATTTTCTCCATTCCCGTCAAGGAAATAGAGAACATGCTTTCTTTTTGGCTCGCCGAGTTTCTTGTCAGTTTCCTAGACGAAAATGTACACACGACCGGTTTTCTCGGCAAAAAATATCTCCCAGCAAGTTTCTTGCTGGTTTTTGCCTAGAAACTCGGTCGTGTGTACGAGGCCTTCCTTGTCAGGCTTGTGGAGAATCTTGTCAAGCTTTCTTTGCGTACACACTGTCAAGACAAAATCTTGTCGTTCTCAAACGCTGTGATGTACAACACGTACGACGGCACTATAAAGGGGAAGTTTGATTCCACTGGCGCCACCCTTGGGGCTGCTTTTACTAATCTCATGTTACTGCGTGTTAAGTAAAATTTTAGTGAGAGACGATTCGCGCTTTTAAGTCTGTTACAGCGTGAGTCCCAGTGCTTTAAGTGGGCCGGAACGCGGCGGTACTCAGTACCGCCACTTCCAAAAATGGCCCTCGAGAGTACCAGCACCTCTCCGTGCGCCCAGTACGTGGGTTTCCGGTACCGGAACGCAGCGGAGGGCTAGCTACAGCATTGTAGTCAGGGGCGTCTCCAGGGTGGGGCCTGAGCGGGCCACGTCCCCCCCAATTTTACTGTGTGCCCCCCCAAGTAATGTTGTCTGTTTGTATTGCAGACAGACTGCGAAACAATAGCCGCCGCGGCTGTCCGCGATCCGTCTGCGGCGCTGAATGATGGGATCATGACTGTTATTGTCATGTGACGTCGCCACAGTGCCGCTAATTATCATGGGAGTTGTAGTCTCCGCGGCCGTGCGGGCGGCGTCGGCTACGTGCTTGAGTCAAGCTCAGCCTGCTCCCGGGGGGTGGAGACGAGTCAGTCAGTTACTGTGAGAGCAGCGGAGCCAGGCCGCGTGCTAGACCAGACCTCCCATTTGCCCGCCGACTTCAGTGCCTGCCTCGCTCTGTTGCCACAAGGTAGGTCAGGAAAAAACGTAATTTGATGGCAATTGGAAATACCATTTTATTGGTGGTGATGGACAATTTTCATTTCTGTTAGCTCCCTCCCTCCATGTTACCTCCATGAGAGCTCATTATATATATATATATATATATCAGTATTGGGGGGGGGAGCACCGGCGCCTAATAGAGTACCGGCACCTCTTTTGGCCCACTTAAAGCACTGAGCGTGACTAATGTGCTATCTCCATTACGAACGCTACTTTTACCGAAGGTGCGCTCTCGTCTCATACTTTTTTTCTGAGCATGCATCGGTTTCTAAGCATACACATGAACGTGTTTCTCGTCGTAAACCAGCTTGACGAGAAACGCGACGAGGAAATTGAAACTCCACACGAGAAAAAAGAGAACTTGTTTCTCGTCGAGATCCACGACAGTTTTCTCGACGAAAAACATACACACGCCCGTTTTCCTCTGCAAAAAAGCTCTGCCACCAAGTTTATTGATGGATTTTGTCGAAGAAAACAGTCGTGTGTACGAGGCCTCAGACTTTTGCCATCTGTGTCCCATTGGGCTGATTTACCTTAACCTCCTGTCTCGCAGTCAAAACAGTGAGTGGAAATCCCTGCATGTCCCCCAAGTCACCAGAACTAGAACTAGTGTCCACATTGGAAGATTTCCCCACTATTACTTGGGACAACCCTAAATTTGGGATTTTCTTTTACTTTCACTTTCAATGATAATGGTATTGACCTCCTTAACCACTTCACCACTGGACCATTTAGCTGCCCAAAGACCAGAGCACTTTTTGCGATTCGGCACTGTGTTGCTTTAACCCCCCCAAAAAAAATAATAAAAAAAAATCCTCAGTTTAGGCCGATGTGTATTCTTCTACATATTTTTGGTAAAAAAAAAAGCAATAAGCGTCTATTAATTGATTTGCGCAAAAGTTATAGCGTCTACAAAATAGGGGATAGTTTTATGGCATTTTTATTAATATATATTTTTTTTACTAGCAATGGCAGAGATCAGCAATTTTTATCGTGACTGTGACATTATGGTAGACACATCGGATACTTTTGGTGCTATTTTTTGACCATTCACATGTATACAGCGATCGGTGCTATAAAAATGCACTTATTAATGTGTAAATGTGACTGGCAATGAAGGGGTTAACCACTAGGGGGCTAGAAAGGGGTTAAGGGTGTCCTAGGGAGTGATTCTAAATGTTAGGGGGTGTGACTTACTGTGACACAACACTGATCGCTGCTCCCGATGAGAAGGAGCAGACGATCAGTGTCCTGTCACTAGGCAGAACAGGGAGATGCTTATTTACACAGGCATCCCCCGTTCTGTAGCTCCGTGACACACGATCGCGGGCCACTGGTGGACAATTGAGTCTGTGGGTCCCGCGGGCACGATCACCGAGCTCGGGGCAGGGGCGTGCGCACGTCAGGGGTGGCACGCCCGCCCACATGGCGGCAAATTTAGGGTGAAGTATATTTACGTTGATTTTCCAGTCTGTGCCATTCTGCCGACGTAAAAGTGTGTGACCCGGTCCTTAAGTGGTTAACTTAAATGGGTTGTAATGGTACAATTTTTGTTTCCTAAATAGCTTCCTTTACCTTAATGCAGTAATCTTTCACTTACCTCATCCTTCGAATTTGCTTTAAAATGTCCATATTTCTTCTGAGAAATCCTCACTTTCTGTCCTTCTGTCTGTAACTCCACACAGTAATGCAAGGCTTTCTCCCTGGTGTGGAGTGTCGTGCTCGCCCCCTCCCTTGGACTACAGAAGAGTCAGGACATCTCTACATTGCAGATAGAGAAAGGAGCTGTGTGTTAGTGGGCTTCCTGACTCTCCTGTAGTACAAGGGAGGGGGCGAGCACGACACTCCACACCAGGGAGAAAGCCTTGAATTACTGTGTGGAGTTACAGACAGAAGAACAGGAAGTGAGTATTTCTCAGAAGAAATAAGGACATTTAAAAGCAAAATCAAAGGATGAGGTAAGTGAAGGAAGACTGCACTAAGGTAAAGGAAGCTATTTAGGAAAAAAGATTCTACCTTTACAACCCCTTTAACTCATAAAAGTATGGTTTCTATGCTATAACTACATGGGTATTGTTCTGATATGGTTCAATGGTTAAATTTATGATATATGCTGTGATATATTGGGGTTGATTTACTAAAGGCAAATAGGTTGTTCGTTTAGCAAGGGAATTTTCTCTTAGATTCGTGAATAAACACTTCTACCAGCGAATGAGTGAATGAGACGTCTACCATATAATCATGTGCAAGCAAAAATACTGTTTGTTTTTTTGTTTTTTCATTGTGCACGATTGGGTATACTCTGCAAAGTGAAAATTCACCACTTTAACTAAGCTAAGAGAAAATTGAATTCCAAAGTGAACAGCCTGTTAGCCTTTAGTAAATCAACCCAACTAGGTTTATATTGGATCATGGAATCTGTACCTTCTTTTGTGTATTTATTGGATGTGCTCTGTGAGATAAATTGCTTTATTTTTATTTTTTTATGCTTTCTTGATTTATTTTTCAATAAAATTAATCTCTAATTAAAAAATGTCTGTATCTATACAGTTTGGCATTTAAGAAAATGATACCTCCTAGCATCTGTGTAAAAGAGCCCAGTGCTTTCAACTTGTTCAGGAATTTGATAAAAGAAGGCATCAATGAGTTAAAAGTGGAAAAAAGTAACAAATGTAGGTGCTGAAAAAGTGAGGGTGGACAAGGAGTGGCTAATAGCGTATCTTCTGGTTATGATTTTAAGTCTGAGGCCTCGTACACACGGCCGAGTTTCTCGGCAAAAACCAGCAAGGGGCTTGCTGGTTTGTTTTTTTTGCCGAGGAAACCGGTCGTGTGTACACTTTTCGACAAGGAAACCGACGAGGATCTCGTCTGGCCAAAAAGAAAGCATGTCTTCTTTTTCCCCGACGGCAATGGGAAAATTTGGCTCGCCGAGATCCTCGGCGGCTTCACAAGGAACTCGACGAGCAAAACGATGTGTTTTGCCCGTCGAGTTTCTCGGCCGTGTGTACGAGGCCTGACTCATGCTTTGCTAAGGATCATCAAGTAGTGGATATGATGAAGATAGGAAAACATCACAAATGGAAGGTTCAGTAAAATATTGTCTCACAATTTTTGTTTTTGATTCACAAACCAATGGCTGTCAGTATGAATTTTTGTACCCAAGGCATGTCTGGTAAATGACACAAAATATCCACAAAAGACCTTCGAAGAATATATATATATATTAAATATATAAAAGTGTTTTAAATTCATACATTGTATTCAATCCTTACACAACAGAATATAAACTTGAGATTAAAAGGGAAATGTCAAATCAGATTTTAAAATATAGTCTTGAGATGCATTCAGAGAGAACAAACTATCCGCTCAGTACTTCAGTTTGTCATCCAGCTGTTTCTTTAGTGCACCAATCCATTCCAATCTCTTTTCTCTGTAATCTGGAGATCTTAATATAAACTTGTTTGTGATACTGGATGCTGGAATACCTTCCTTGCTGCCTCGTACATACAGAAAGCCTGATTTTAAAAATGTCAGTACTAAGATGTTTCTCGCAGCCAATAGATTTTAATCTGCCTTGAGCGTTTGAATGTTGTTTTTGGTGCAAGAAGCCAAGCAGGAGGATGTTAACTATGTAGGCTTGAAAACGTATACTCCCTTACTGATCCTGAGAGGTGGTCTGTGTGTGCTGTGGATGCTGCGGATTACGGAAAACTCAGATTATGATAAATTATGTAAACTTTCTAATTTGAGCATGCATGCAGTGTGCTGGAATGCATTTGTAGCTTCTTGATTTCACTTGTGATTGAAATTGTCATTTAAAGCTTTGACTACGACGCAGATTTTGCACCTGACATGTCTGTATTATGTTCTATGCAGTGTAAGCATAATGGGGTTGATTTACTGAAAGTGCACTTGCTCCAGAGCTTAGTAAATGAGGTAAAGCTTCACATTGCAAAGAATACTCAATCACATGCCTGGAATTTTTTTTTTTTTAGCTGAGCTTCCCCTCAGATCTAGAGCAAATGCACCGTAATTGCATAGTACAGTATATTTGCCTTTAGTAAATGCTGCTGACTGTAAAAGTGATCTGATCCATCTCTTAGTGGCGTTAAATGAGCCCAGAAGTGCTTAATCCTGAAAACCTTTTGGTTTACTATCAGAATGAGGCTGTTGCCTGGTAAACCGGGAATGTCCTTCTCCACTTCATCAATTATCTTTATTGACTTTCCATGCAAATTTTTTTCTTTAAAATATTACCACCCTGATTCCAAAACAGTTTGGACGATTTATAAAATCTACTATAAAACAGAATGCAATGATTTGCAAATCTCATAAACCCATTTTTTATTCACAATGGAAAACATATTAAATGTTTAAACTGAGAATGTGTACCATTTGAAAAAAAAGGTTCATTTTGAAATTGATGGCAGCAATACATCTCAAAAGTGTTGGGTAAGGGCAACAAAAAGCTGGCAAAGTAAGTGGTACCAACGAGGAAGAGCTGGAAGAAAAATTTGAAACTAATTAGGTTAATTGGCAACAGGTCAGTAACTGGATTGGGTATAAAAAGAGCATCTTAGAGAGTCAGAGTGTCTCAGAATTAAAGATGGACACCAATCTGAAAAACTGTGTCTAAAAACTGTAGAATAATTTCAGAATAATGTTCTTCAACATGAAATTACAAAGACTTTAAATATATCATCATCTATATCATTAAGAGATTCAGAGAATCTGGAGAAATCTCTGTGCACAAGGGACGCAATATTAGAGCTCATTTAAAATAGTCTGTTGCAAAGTGGAAAACTGTTCTGTGGTCAGACAAATTCGACATTCTTTTTGACAACCATGTGCGCCACATCCTCCGGACTAAAAAGGAGAGGGACTTTCATTTTTTTTATCAGCACTCAGTTCAAAAGCCTGCATCTCTGATGGTATGGGGGTACATTAGTGCATAAGGAATGGGCAGCTTGCACATCTGGAAAGGCCACTATCAGTGCTCAAAGATTTATCCAGGTTTTAGGGCAGCATATGCGTCCAACCATACGACATCTTTTTAAGATAAGGCCTTGCATATTTCAGCAGGATAATGCTAAACAGCATGCCGCATCTATGGCAACAGCATAGTTTCGTAGTGGAAGAGTGCGGGTGCTTAACCCCCTTAGCGGTATTCCCCAGCGTGACTCGGGGTGTTTTTTTCCTGCTAGAATCGGTATCCCCGAGTCACGCTCGGGGTAGCAATGCAGAGCCTGCAGCGGGGTTCCTTACCTTCTCCTGGCGATCCAGCTATGATATCCCATTGCTGTGATCGCCGCCAAGATCCCCGCCGTGCCGTTCATCGGTCATCTGACTTCCTGGTTCCGTTCCCTGCAGCATTAATGGTGCATAGGAGCGGAACTGGGAGATAAATTCAAATGTTGCACAAACACATAAAAAGGAGGTGATACAATGTAATCTGAGAGGATTACACTGTATCACCTTAGTATCTGACACAGTGCTCTTTCAGTGCCCCTTGCCATTGTCATTTGTGACAATAAAATAGTTTGAAAATGGCATAAAAAAAGCGTTGTCCTACAAATGCGCTTTTGGATCAGCTGACAGCGGCAGCGACACGGAGGTGCTCGCAGTACAGAGCGATAGTGAGATGTGGGGAGATTTGTCACTGACTCTGACACTGATCCAGAAAGTGATAACGCCGATGATCCCGCACCTGACCTAAGCGATGTGCGCACTTGGTGCCCTATAGACAGCGATGCGGACCAGGCAGCGCCCCAGAGATTCCGATTCACTGGATCACCTGGGATGAAGGTAGATGTGGAGAGTGACAACCCTCTGGCGTACCTGAAATTATTTCTTACTGAGGAGGTAATTTTAAAAATCGTCACAGAAACCAACCGCTACCATGATCAGCAATCCGCTACGCTGCGTGCCAGGTTTTCCAGATCCAGAAAATGGGAAACGGTCACTAAAGAGGACATCTGGCAGTTTCTGGGACTCATCATCCTTCAGGGTGTGGTGGGGAAACCGCTCCAGAAATGGTATTAGACCACCAATAAGCTACTGGCCACTCCATTTTTTGGCACCGTGACGTCCGAAATACCGCTTTTCGCTCATCATGAAGAATTTACACTTCACTAACAATGAAGAGTTTGATGAGGCCACGCATTCTGCGCCCAAACTAAAAAAAATCTGGGAGGTATGCCAGATGATTGTCGCCAACTTCCAGCGGACCTAGGTGCCAGAAAGGGACGTCAGTGTGGACGAAAGTCTGATGGCCTAAAAGAGACGCCTGAGCTGGATACAGTTTATTGCATCCAAAAGAGCGCAGTTTGGCATCAAATTTTACATGATCTGTGAATCATCCACCGGATATATCTGGAATGCGGTCATTTACACCGGTAAAGGCACCAAGTTCATCCCCAGGTACAGCCGCTATGGGATGGCCACATCATCTGTCCTTACACTGCTGGACCCATTGCTGAACCAGGGATATTGCGTGACAACGGAAAATTTTTACACATCTCCGGAACTATATGAGGTTTTGCTCCTAAACAAAACTGATGGGTATGGTACCGTGAGGCCAAACCGGCGTGACATGCCATCAATGTTTGGCAATAAAAAAATATAAAAAAGGAGAAATGGTTACCTTTCAAAAAGGTAAAATGATGGCAATGCAATGGCGAGACAAGAAGGACGTGTGTCTCATGAGCACCGTGCACAGCACCTCCACTGCCATGGTCCGCACAAAACACGGAAAAGATGTGCTGAAGCCGCAAGTCGTGATCGACTATAATCACGCGATGGGAGGTGTCGACCGAGCCGATCAGGCAATGACATTTTACCCGGCGATGCAGGAAACAACAGAAAAAATATTACAAAAAGATTTTCAGGCATCTCCTGGAACAATGCCTTTGGAACGCCTATATCCTTTATAAAGCAAACACTGAAATACCTCTTGTTCATTCGGACTTTATCTGGAAGGTGGCTGAGCAGATTTTTGTCAACCACCCGACGCCATCAGTATCTGCTAACCGACCCGAACGACGCACAGAACGCCTGACAGGTCGTCATTTTGTAAACTACATACCGCCAATCGCAAGAAAGTTAGCGCCTACCAGGATGTGCATTGTTTGCTGTTCCAAGAGAGATGGCAATGGGAAAAAAGTCCGAAAAGAAACAAGGTACTATTGTCCTGATTGCGACGTCGGACTTTGTCTAGTTCCATGCTTCAAACTGTTTCACACTCAGGATGTGTATTGAATTTCTTTGTTTGACAAATTTAATTATTTTTCATTACATTATTGAATAAAATTATATTATTGATTAGATTATAATTCATGAGTTTGTGTTTCAAATTTATCACATCTGGAATGTCTACTAGAGTCTTGTTTTGGTCAGGTTTAAGTAAGTAATTACTAAGAATTACAGGCCTATAATATATATCACCAAATTTCCATGCAAATTTTTTTACCGCTTTTGGTACAAAATTCCAGACAGAATCATATCGCCAGGGAGGTTAACTGGCCTGCCTGCAGTCCAGACCTTTAACCAAATGAAAATATTTGGCACATCTTGAAAAGAAAAATATGACAAAGAAGACCCAGGAATGTTGAACAGTAATGCCGCGTACACACAATCAGGCTTTTGCCCGGCCAAATCACATCGGAATTTTGACGGAAAAAAATAGAACATGTTCTATATCTGAACTCTGATGGAATTCATCGGAACTTTCGATGAAAAACTCAGATGGGGCTACACACGATCGGAAAATCCAATTGTGTGTACGGGGCATTAGAATCCCATATCAGGGAAGAATGGGACAACATTCATTCCTCTACAAAAACTCCAGCAACTGGTCTCCTCAGTTCCCAGACTTTTACAGATGGGTTATTTACTAAAGGCAAATCCACTTTGCAATACAAGAGATCTGAGGGGGACATTTTTGTTTGTACATGATTGGATGATAAAATCAGCAGAGCTTCCCCTGATTTCATATCTTTTCCTTGGATTTACAGCATGGATTTGCCTTTAGTAAATCAACCCCAGGGTGTTGAGCCGTGTTGCTACAGTCAATTTCAAAATGACTTAATTTTTTAATTAACGTGGTACATTTTCTCAGTGTTTTCTATTTTCTATTGGGAATAAAATATGGGTTTATAAGAATTACAAATTGCAATTTTTTGGAATTGGGGTCTTACTATATAGAAAACATTTTTACAAGTTGTGTTGTTGGCTATAATGTAGTAGTTCTTCCCTGGATGAGTAGTATCTTGCTGCCGGAGCAGTATTTTTTTCTCTTGAAAATGAAGCACAGTGCCTTGTGTGTTTAGGGACATAGCTCAGGATGTTTGTTATAAAGAAAAAAGCAATTTTCTAGTCTGCTTTACCTCTATACTCATGTGCAATTTATTATTTAATTTTAATAAAATAAACTGTAGGGTAGATGTTAACACTATATAACCACAGCTGTGCCACTTTTACATAAAAGTGACCTGTCTGGTATGTTTTATTTATGCAGTTTAATATTTTAGGAGTAGTGGGGAACAGACAAGGACTAGCAGGTGGTTGAGGTCAGATCTGCAATGCCAAGGGGTCAAAACCAACCACGTGTACCAGGGAATGAAGGCCACAGTAGGTTCAGGACAGGCTGATTATACGCGAGTTTAAACAAGTAGGGTCAGCAACAAATTCAATCTGAGAACAGCAAACATAATTGTACCTACAAGTTATTAAACAATACCAGGGTGTGAAATAAGCTGTTATTTTAAAGGGAAACTATAACAAGACATGTGTAATCTTGGTTTATGTTTTTTTTATAATACATACAGGGTATATATATATATATATATATGTATATATATATATATATATATATATATATATATATATATATATATATTTGCCCCTTCCTGATTTTTTTTTTTTTGCATATTTCTCACACCTAAATGATTCAGATCATGAAACTAATTTTAATATTACACAAGCAGGGCCGGAATAACATAGGGGCTATTGGAGCTGCAGCTCCAGGCCCATTCCTCAAGATAGGCCCATTTGCCCAAAAAAAAAAGATCGACTTTGAAAGTTGTAGCTCGGCGACCAGGGGTCACAGAGACCCCACATTTGGGAGGTAGGTAGATGAAAAATATGGGGCTGCTATCATATATGGTCCCGGAGATACGCGGCTGCTTGCATAGGCTGTCAGAAGCTACATACAGAGCGGCCAGTTTAAATACAAACTCTGCAGACTGAGAGGATGAGCTCACAGGGCTTATAATAATTATTTTTATATTACTTATGGTAATTAACCCCTTGCCACCCAGGCCAATTCTGACACTTACATACAGTAGTTAGTCAGGTTGAAAAAACACACAAGTCCATCCAGTTCAACCACAAAAAAAATAAACAAACAAAATAAAAAACACAATACAATCCCATACACCCAACTCCATACCCACAGTTGATCCAGAGGAAGGCAAAAAACCCCAGCAGAGCATGATCCAATTTGCTACAGCAGGGGAAAAAATTTCTTCCTGATCCCCCGAGAGGCAATCGGATTTACCCTGGATCAACTTTACCTACAAATCTTAGTACTCAGTTATATTATGTACATTTAGGAAAGAATCCAGACCTTTCTTAAATCAATCTACTGAGCTGGCCAGAACCATGTCTGGAGGGAGTCTGTTCCACATTTTCACAGCTCTAACTGTGAAGAAACCTTTCCGTATTTGGAGATGACTTCTCTCCTACATGTAAAAATCATATTTTTTTTGCTAGAAAATTACTCAGAACCCTCAAACATTGTATAGATTGTTTTAGCAGACACCCTAAAAAAATAAAATGGTGGTCTTTGCAACATTCTATGTTACACAGTGTTTTTTTGGAAAGAAACAGTTTCATTCATTAAAAAAAACACAAAAGTTAGCAAGATTTTTTTTGTATACTAAGCAACGCTTTCATTTTTTTTACAAGTTACATGTTTAAAGTTACAAAGGCGGTCTAGTGCTAGAATTATTGCTCTCGCTCTAATGATCGTGGCGTATGTAACCTGTGTGTACCTGGCGCTGATACTAGCCAGGGCCTTCCCAGGGACTGACTGGTATCTCTCCCCAGCCTGTCCCCACACACCCCCTCACCTGCTGACCTGTGGATGGGGGAATCACTTCTACAGTGTTATTGTGTTCTGCCTGTAAATACAATGATCAGTGTTGCTAAACTATAGCTGGCAGCACTGATTGTTTTGGGAAAAACCTGACAGGCTGGTTGTACTCAAGTCGGTTAATAGGTTGACTTGTGTAAAACCAGCTAGCCCATACATAGATCGACTATGACTGATCTCTGCTTAATTAGCATAATTTCAATCCATGTATGGCTCACTTAACCACTACGCAGTCCCTAAACATCCTTCCACAAACCTTTACATTTTTCCTTCCCAGATTCCTTCATCCTCCTCACCTGTACATACTCTCCACACTTCTCTCCTATACATAGTGCCCGCTGTCATACACTCCACACTCCTCTCCTGTACATAGTGCTCACTGTCATACCCTCCACACTCCTCTCCTGTACATAGTGCCCACTGTCATATACTCCACACTTATCTCCTATACATAGTGCCCACCGTCATACCCTCCACACTCCTCTCCTGTACATACTGCTTACTGTCCTTCTCTCCACACTTCTCTCCTGTACATACCGCTCACTGTCATACCCTCCAGACTCCTCTCCTGTACATACCGCCCACTGTCATACCCTCCACACTCCTCTCCTGTACATACCGCACACTTTCATACCCCCACACTCCTCTCCTGTACATACCACCCACTATCATATCCTCCACACTACTCTCCTGTACATACTGCCCACTGTCATACCCTCCACAATCCTCTCCTGTACAGTGATGAAAATAAGTATTTGAACACCCTGCTATTTTGCAAGTTCTCCCACTTGGAAATCATGGAGGGGTCTGAAATTGTTATCGTAGGTGCATGTCCACTGTGAGAGACATAATCAAAAAAAAAAATCCAGAAATCACAATGTATGATTTTTTTAACTATTTATTTGTATGATACAGCTGCAAATTAGTATTTGAACACCTGAGAAAATCAATGTTAATATTTGGTACAGTAGCCTTTGTTTGCAATTACAGAGGTCAAACGTTTCTTGTAGTTTTTCACCAGGTTTGCACACACTGGAGGAGGGATTTTGGCCCACTCCTCCACACAGATCTTCTCTAGATCAGTCAGGTTTCTGGGCTGTCGCTGAGAAACACTGAGTTTGAGCTCCCTCCAAAGATTCTCTATTGAGTTTAGGTCTGGAGACTGGCTAGGCCACGCCAGAACCTTGATATGCTTCTTACAGAGCCACTCCTTGGTTATCCTGGCTGTGTGCTTTGGGTCATTGTCATGTTGGAAGACCCAGCCTCGACCCATCTTCAAAGCTTTAACTGAGGGAAGGAGGTTGTTGCCCAAAATCTCGCAATACATGGCCCCGGTCATCCTCTCCTTAATACAGTGCAGTCGCCCTGTCCCATGTGCAGAAAAACACCCCCAAAGCATGATGCTACCACCCCCATGCTTCACAGTAGGGATGGTGTTCTTGGGATGGTACTCATCATTCTTCTTCCTCCAAACACGGTTAGTGGAATTATGACCAAAAAGTTCTATTTTGGTCTCATCTGACCACATGACTTTCTCCCATGACTCCTCTGGATCATCCAAATGGTCATTGGCAAACTTAAGACGGGCCTTGACATGTGCTGGTTTAAGCAGGGGAACCTTCCGTGCCATGCATGATTTCAAACCATGATGTCTTAGTGTATTACCAACAGTAACCTTGGAAACGGTGGTCCCAGCTCTTTTCAGGTCATTGACCAGCTCCTCCTGTGTAGTCCTGGGCTGATTTCTCACCTTTCTTAGGATCATTGAGACCCCACGAGGTGAGATTTTGCATGGAGCCCCAGTCCGAGGGAGATTGACAGTCATGTTTAGCTTCTTCCATTTTCTAATGATTGCTCCAACAGTGGACCTTTTTTCACCAAGCTGCTTGGCAATTTCCCCGTAGCCCTTTCCAGCCTTGTGGAGGTGTACAATTTTGTCTTTGTCTCTAGTGTCTTTGGACAGCTCTTTGGTCTTGGCCATGTTAGTAGTTGGATTCTTACTGATTGTATGGGGTGGACAGGTGTCTTTATGCAGCTAATGACCTCAAACAGGTGCATCTAATTTAGGATAATAAATGGAGTGGAGGTGGACATTTTAAAGGCAGACTAACAGGTCTTTGAGGGTCAGAATTCTAGCTGATAGACAGGTGTTCAAATACTTATTTGCAGCTGTATCATACAAATAAATAGTTAAAAAATCATAAATTGTGATTTCTGGACACAGTGGACATGCACCTACGATGACAATTTCAGACCCCTCCATGATTTCCAAGTGGGAGAACTTGCAAAATAGCAGGGTGTTCAAATACTTATTTTCCTCACTGTACATACCGCTCACTGTCATACCCTCCACACTCCTCTCCCGTACATACCGCCCGCTGTCATACCCTCCACACTCCTCTGCTGTGCATACTGCCCACTGTCATATCCTCCACACTCCTCTCCTGCACATTGAAATTGGGGGTAACTTAATGCGCAAACCACAATGTTAAATAATTATTAAATATAAATGATCTATAGCAGCAGCCACAACTAATTAGTGTTCACACACTTAGGATATAATGAAAGGTAAGGTGTTGGCGCGCTTACTAAATAATATCACTGGATTTTAATTATTATTTAGTAAGCGCCCCAACTCCTTACCTCTCCTGCACATACCGCCCACTGCCATTCCCTTCACATTCCTCTCCTGTACACACCGCTCACTGTCATACCCTCCTCATTCCTCTACCTCCACTTCACATACTTCCCACTTTTATACCATTCATACTTCTCCCCTATGCCTCTTACCCACAAAAACAGTTCTTTAAAATTATACTGAATATCCTTAATGTCACCAGCTCTAGAATAGGCACACTTTAAATCTCAGTCCTTATATTTGTTCTGCCCCAGTATTAGTACTCATTTAATTTTGTGATTACTACTGTGATGTATAGAGGAACATATGGGATCTCAGATACTCCAAATATAGCTCTTGTAAAAAAAAGTGTCCCTAAGCCTTAGGGCTTGTACACACGACCGTTTTCCTCGACAGAATCCATCAAGAAACTTGGTGGCAGAGCTTTTTTGCCGAGGAAAACGGTCGTGTGTATGTTTTTCGTCGAGAAAACTGTTGTGGATCTCGACGAGAAAAAAAGAGAACAAGTTCTCTTTTTCCTCTTCGGGAGTCTCAATTTTCTCGTCGGGCTGGTTTACGACGAGAAACACGTTCGTGTGTATGCTTAGAAACCCGTGCATGCTCAGAATAAAGTATGAGATGGGAGTGTGACTTCGGTAAAAGTAGGGTTTGTAATGGAAATAGCACATTCGTCACGCTGTAACAGACTGAAAAGCGCGAATCGTCTCTCACCAAACTTTTACTTAACACGCAGTAACATGAGATTAGCAAAAGCAGCCCCAAGGGTGGCGCCAGTGGAATCAAACTTCCCCTTTATAGTGTAGTCGTACGTGTTGTACGTCACCGCGTTTGAGAACGACGAGATTTTGTCTTGACAGTGTGTACGCAAAGAAAGCTTGTCAAGATTCTCGACAAGCCTGACAAGGAACTCGTCGAGGAAAACGATGTTCCATTTAAGAGTTCCTCAGTCGTGTGTACGAGGCCCTTTTTGGCTTCCTATCCCCTTTTCTCTCTTATTTTGCAAACATTCAATAAGCATGATTTCAAAGATGTAAACATTTTTTCACATTTGTTACTAAAGTGCACTCACATTTTAAATGTACAGAGAAACAAAGCAGTTTTCAAACTATTAGAATAATTGAAAAAAAAAAAAGAAAGAAAGCACAGAACTACATTGCCTTTCAGAAAAATTAGGCTGGACATAGACAGAATTTAGAAGGAAAATTCTTAAGAAAAGTCTTAGGAAAATTAATACGAAACTTCTCATAACATTCTCCAAACATTTGTTTGTCACTCCAAAGATATTTTTTTGCTTTTAACATTTGATTTTGGAATGAATAGACTTTACTGAACAAAAACCACATACACTGTTAGAAATTAGTTTGAGAAAAAAAATTCCAACACTGCGGTTGAAAACGAACATCAAGGCCAAAATGGTGGCTATTGAATGAGACCAAATACTCAAATTTGAAAAAATATGGTACCCATGGATACTGCCTACCACCTACTTTTGATGGATCTGTTCTCCTGCCATGGTAGCTGATTCAAACAATCACCACATATCTTGCACTGGCACTTGGATCGACCTTGTGGACTTCTTTGTTTTCCTACTTTCTTTATCTCCTACTCTTACTTCTCCTTTATTTAATTTGAAAGCTCAAAATCTTACTATACATGACCTGCACCCTCAAATCTATTGGAAATTAAAATTGTTGTTATAGTTAACCAATATAGGATTGAATATATTGCTACGCAACTTCCCACCAACTCCTCAGGTTGTATTTAGTTATATATAACGTGTATGATATTTCCTGATTTATTTTTAAGTGCATAATTTTGTATAACAAAGAGCTTCTTTGCCTCTTTCTCTACATATGTAATTGACTTTCCTGTTATTTACTGTGTAATCAATAAAATATTTTGACAAAGAAAACAAACATCGATTTGACCCACTAATGATTGATGAACACACTTTCTTAGAACCTTCTTTTCTTAAGTATGTTTGGTAAAAATTTCGCTCATCTATGGCCAACTTTAGGATGAAACAGCTTACTGCATGCGGTAGGGTGATAATGAGAAAATTCCCTAAAGATTAATGGCAGTCCAGACTACACTCAAGTGTGGGTATCAGTGGACTGCCATTTTTTTCTGTATTGGATCCCAGTTGCCACCCTCAGAATTTTTCTGGAGCAGAGCACAGACAGCTGCAGTGGGCATTTTTAGACATACACTACCTGTGCAAAAGTTTTAAGCAGGTGTAAAAAAAAATGCTGCAAATTAAGAACGCTTTTTAGAAATAGAAGCGTTAATATTTTTCTTTATCAATTAACTAAATGGAAAGTAAATGAACAAAAGACAAATCAAATCAATATTTGGTGTGATTATCTTTTGACTTTAAAACAGCATCAATTCTTCAAGGTACACTTCACACAGTTTTTGAACGAACTCCGCAGATAGGTTGTTTCAAACATCTTGGAGAACTAACCACAGATCTTCTGTGGATGTAGGCTGCCCTTAAACCCTTTCATCGGTTCATGGAATCCCAGATAGACTCGATGATGTTGAGATCAAGGCTCTGTGGGGACCAAACCATCATTTTTAAGCCTCCTTGTTCTTCCTTATGCTAAAGATATAAAGAAGTTCTTAATGACATTGGTTGTGTGTTTGGGGTCGTTGTCCTGCTGCAGAATACATTTGGGGCCAATCACATGCCTCTCTGGCCCCGTACACACGACCGAGTTTCTCGGCAGAATTCAGCCAGAAACTCGGTTCAGAGCTGAATTCTGCCGAGAAACCCGGCCGTGTGTACACTTTCGGCCGAGGAAGCCGACGAGGACCTCGGCGAGGAAATAGAGAACATGTTCTCTATTTCCTCGTTGTTCTATGGGAGAACTCGGCCCGCCGAGCTCCTCGGCGGCTCCAGGACTGAACACGCCGAGGAACTCGATGTGTTTGGCACGTCGAGTTCCTCGGCCGTGTGTACGGGGCCTATGATGGTATGGCATGATGGATATTATGGCATGATGGATAAGCATCTGCCTGTATTTCTCAGCATTGAGAACACCATTGATCTTGACAAAATCTCCTACTCCATTTGCAGAAATTCAGCCACAAACTTGCAAGGAAACTCTACCATGCTTCACTGTTGCCTGGAGACACTCATCAATGCACCACTCTCCCTTCGGCAAACAAACTGACTCCTGCTATGGCGACCTGCAGACATTTTTCTATACACCAGTTCATATGTTTGTGTGCATAGATGAGTTGCATAGCCTTGTTTCCACATCAGAGGTGTGGCTTTTTGGCTTCAATTCTTCCCCGAAGACCACTTCTGGACAAACTTCTCTGGACAGTAGATGGATGTACCTGGATCCCATTGGTTTCTGATGGCATTAATAGCACTACTGGACATCTTCAGATGTCAAAGGGAAGTCAGCCTGATGTGTATTTTATGTGCTACATTAAAGGAACACTAAAGGTTAGTTTTTTATTAGATCAATTGATTGCTGTAAGCTAGAGCATTTAAATATCACTTACCTCGTTTTTCCTTTTGACCTCCAAAATACAGTAATCCAGGTTTGAAAATGCCATTTCCTGTCTCTCCTCTTCTTGCTTTCCACCAGCATCTGAGCTGTTTTGCATGGTGGAAAGCATGATGTGCTCACCCCCTCCCTATGACTACAGCCCTGCCTGAAGATGCTTGCTTATCCCTCACAGGCATAGAGACTAAGCCTAATGGGAACTGTAGTTCCCATTAGGCTGGGATGTAGCAAGAATGAATGCGCACCGCAAACCAGGAAGTCAGTGAGTATCACGATTCAGGAGTGCTGGAGGTGAATAAAACAGCTAAATTTCAACAGGTATCAAACTAGTTATAATGCAAAACATTACTTTTTACTTTATCAGCTACTGTCAGACTTTAATTTAAGAGGAAAATATTTGTGTCTTTACAACCCCTTTAAGTTTCATTGACCTACTACTGTGGTCCTCGACATTGCATTTATTTGTGCTTCTTCAAAAGAGCTTGAACATCTTGAAATCCCAGTCTGCTTTGAAATCTTTGCCTGGGAGATACATTGCTGGTGCAGTATAATTACCTTGTGTCTTGTTGCTTTGCTCAGTCTTGCCATGGTGTATGACTTGTGACATGAAACTGTTTTCCACAACCTCACATTAGTAGCAGAGTTTGGCTGTTCCTCAGTTTTTAGCCTCCTAATGTTTCTGTTTCAGTTAATGACTGCGTTTTAACCTACATATGTAATTGATGATCATTAGCACATGATTGGTAAAATTGGTTAATCATACACCTGACTCCAATCCTACAAAAATCCAGACTTTTTGAAAATGTACAAAGTGTGCAAATGCAAGAATTGATGCTGGTTTGAAGCCAAAGGGTAGTCACACCAAATATTAATTTCATTTAGATTTGTCTTCTGTTAGCTCACTTTGCATTTTGTAAATTGATAAAAATAAACAATTAAAATATACATTTTTTAAAGCATTCTTACTTTACAGCATTTCCTCACACCTGTCTAAAACTTTTGCACAGTACTGTATATACAAAAATGTTGGGATCCATCTAGATGCCTAACCAACTGCTGGCTAAGCCTCCTAGCACGCTTCTGAGAGCCTGAGCCAGTTGCCCCTGCCCCCTTCACAGCACGGCACTCCAGTGTCAGGGATGAGACACAAGCAAGTCCAAGGTTCAAGCCGGGGGTCCAGGATAGGAGAGAGCAGCAAAGTCCAAAAGTACAAGCCGGGGTCAATAAGCGACAAAGGGGAGAACCAGAGTCCAGGGCAGGGAGCAAATCAGGAACAGGTTGGCTACAGCTATCAGATCAGGTAGGGAACAGGCTGACAAGCAAAATACTGAAGCACTGACCTGTAGTGAAGGGCGGGATTATATACCTGTAGCAGTTCACCTTAATTGAGAGGAGTCATCCCATGGGAGACACCCGCTGGTGGACACCAGAACTGCACCCCTGTTACTGGGAGAAACAGTGCCACCAGCAGGTGACCAAAGCCATGACACAGATCATGACATCCAGTGAGTGCTGGAGGGCAGAGCACAGATTGGTGACTGCTCAGACTAGATGATGTAATCCCTTAGTTATTGACCTTAGAGACGGAGGAGGACAGCTGCTGCATCTGTCTGATGCTGCAGCCATATAGATAAGTATGTATGTTTTTTCACTTCCTACGCTCCCCATTTAAAAAATCAGTGGGTTGCCAGTGCACTGGAAAAGAACCAAAAAATCTGATATGCGCAATATTTTTTGTGCCACATAGTTACATAGTTACATAGTTAGTCAGGTTGAAAAAAGACACAAGTCCATCCAGTTCAACCACACAAATGGTAGTGTGTTACTGCATGCTGTGGTTGAAATATAAGGTTGAACATGTTAGGAGAAGAATAAATGAGTTTAGGTAATTTTGAATAAATGGCACTGCAGCACACTAACACGTGTAATGGTCGTTATTATTAAGTGCGGTAACCATAATAAACTATAGTGCAAAAGTGCGTTTTTAGCCCTCAATACTTTATGGTTGTACTAGATGTGTGTCATCAATTGTCTATTAAATCTTCCCATTTAGATGGCCTGTAACATAACAAATCTAAAGATAATTTACTAGACAGGGGGCTCTGCAGTAAAAATGTACATACTTTTTACACAAATATAGAGCTTTCCCTATCTTGATGCAAAAAGCACATGCAAAATATTCAAATTTTCACATTTCATCCATGTGCTATGACATTTTTTTAATAGCTAAACTTTATACTGTGATTTTTTTTAACTACACTCACTGTTTTATCTTGTAGTCAGGCTTATTTACTAAGGTAGTTGAGAATCTTAAAGTGATTGTAAAGTCTTGTTTTTTCTTTTCACAAAATATCAAGCAAACTACTGTACTTACCAGTTCTGTGCAGTTGGTTTTACACAGAGCAGCCTGTATCCTCCTTTTCCCAGGTCCTTCTTTGCTACTCCTAGCCCCTCCCTCCTGTTGAGTGCCCCCCACAGCAAGCAGCTTGCTATGGGGGCACCCAAGCCGAGCTGCAGCTCTGGGTATCCATTCAGTCATGCCCCCTTCTCTCCTGATTGACTAACTGACTTTGATTGACAGCCACTGGAGCCAATGGCGCCGCTGCTGTGTCTCTGCCAATCAGGGGGAAAAGTCTCGGACAACCGAGGAACTCGTGGACATCGCTGGACAGAGAGGGGGCTCAGGTAAGTATTAGGGGGTGCTGGGGAGGTTTCTGCACACAGAAGGCTTTTTATCTTAATGCATAGAATGCATTAAAAGAGAAGTATAGGTTTTATATTTTTTTTGGATTCATACTTACCTCGGTGGTTGGAGCATCAGACCAATGCTGCATCTGTCCATCTGCACTGGGAACCAAGCCACCAAACACCGCCGATGGCTCGGATCTCACAGATCCCCGAGAGGAAAGCTGCTGCCTGTCAGTCAGCGTCTTTCCCCTCTGCTTCTCCACGCTCATTGGAGCGCTGAGCAGTGGAGGGGTGGGTGGAGGCTGTCTCAATCAGGGCAGCTGGTGGATCCCGACTTGGAAGTCGGACTTCAGACCGCTCTCTGCTGAGAACGGGTCAGAGAAGCAAAACAAACTGCACTCCTGTGATCTTTAGGAGAAGCCCAGTCTAAAAAGCTCAGGCTGGACTTCTTCTTTAAGATAATAAACCTTCTGCCTTTACAACTCTTTTAACTTAAAAAATTGTGGAATATTTACCTTAATTATCCAATAATGTTAGAATCTGCATATGATCTTGCTTTTCTTTTGACTGGCTAATTGAAGTGAATATTCACACATGGATGAACAATATGATCTCCTTTAGTAAATCAACATCACTGTCATTATTTAACTTAATTTATTTATGGGGCCTCCTTGTAAAGATAGGAGAAATTATTTGTTTCTGTTTCTGTTCAACATTTTTTTTATATATTTCTGGCAACTCTATCTCACCAGTTTGAATTAAATAAACATGTAATGTAAAATTAACGTGAAAAGGCAGCAAAAAGTACTGAAGCTACAGTGGCATATAATGTTGGCGTTAAACCACTTTGGTTTAGTGTAGGCTGTGTAAGGGCGGTGCAATGCGCTGTTTACCTTTTTTTCTTTTTCCTTAAATAAAATGTCATGAAATAACATTTCATTCAACTCTCTGCACCACAGCGCTTTGCCTCATTATTATAGACATGCTGCATTACTACGCTATGCACACTACTGCAGATGTATGGTGGGAACGGGGCACAAAGAGCACAGTTGTTTTCCATGTACCCTTATGTAGAGCCTCCGTTAATCTATGCAAATTAACGCAGCTCATTAGACAAAGTGTGAATGAGCCCTAACGTTGATTTCAAATGTTTTCTGTTATGTTTATTAGTGTTCTACGATGTTGCGCTGGGATCTCTTAAAATGAATACTATAATTTGAACATGTAAAATATTCATTTGGTGCTCTCCAAAGCAATGAGAAGGCTTAGTAGTTCAATGGCTCTTCCTTTTGGTAGTGCAATCCCATGACAATGCAGAGAAATGTGTTTTATCATGTTGGTCCATTGAACAGTATGATTGTTTAGGGTATATCATTGAAAACATCTAGACAATAAATAATCAGTAACGTCATGCCTACGTTCTATTCCTCTGATTTTCCTTGTATTTTTTTAAATTAGTATCAGAATGTTTATTCACAGAATGCTGTGCCCTAGTTACTTGGAGAGATGCCGAGCATCACAGCCGCGCTCAAGATAAAGCACATCTTGCAGGGGAAATAAAATTTGCTGACAGGCTGAGTTTCTTCTCATCTTTGGGCTCCCCTTAATGTGTTCCAGTAATGGATTAGTGCTTTAATGCATCTCTACAGAACTCTTCCCTCCCCCTGCTTTTCAAGGAGAGAGCCAGGCAGTGAAATCCATTACCTGCACCTTTGGGACCACGAGCACGTTAATGGCAGTATTCCCTCCTTCTTTGTTAGCACAGTCCCTTCCTGCTGAATAGCCATTAAAAGAGTCTCCCTCTCCTTTGTATTTTAACTGACCAGAGGTTTGAAGAACCGTGGAAATACAAGCATAGGAAGCGTCATATAAGATTGTGTATTGAAATGCAGCAAATTAACTCCACCTTTAAACTTTACTATACACGAAATCCAGTTCAGGAAATCTGACACTTTACGGAAGACAGAAGCAGCCATTGCGTACAGAATTGCAGTAAATGGGGTAAAAAATTTGATTTTAAGGTACTAACAAAAATATTTCTTGGGAACACAAAATTATTGCTTGTGCCTGTGGGTGATGCAGGAAGGCAGGGATTCTAGAAATGGCCATGTTTTGAAATATGATCATTCGTCATAGGTTCGTATCGATCACAGTGCTTTACTGAACGCTTACACTGTATTTCAGGAACCCAAAGGTGGCATGCAGGAGCTTAGGCGATCGATTTGGATCACAGATTTAGTGGTCCAGGCATTAGAAAAACACAATGGAATGTTTTTAAATATATTTACCATAAAATCTGCATTCTGAGGTATCTGAATCTGCATTCATACCCCCCTCCTGTTATCCCTTGCACAACAGCAGAGGGAGGGACAGCAAGCACTAGGAGATAATCTGGCTCAGCTGCATGCAAGCGTGTTGACAGGGAACATCCAGGCAGGATGAGTGAGAAGACTTGATGATTTATCAATAACGTTTCTGCTTCTTTACTGTCTAGTCAGCAGACTGGGGGATGGGAGGAGACACCCTTGTATTCCATAACTGTAACACAGAAAGTGGTGTCACCCTCCTGGATGTGCTGTCTGCCAGAGGTGTATGATTTACAAATGTGGATGAATCAAATTACAGACCATTTGGCAGTTCAGCTATAATGAACTGCGGCACTGGAGTAGAGATCATTCCCCTTAGTCTTCCTGAAATCCAATAATTGCAAGGCACCATTTTACTGGACAACTGGTATTTCACTTGCTCATTGGTTCAAATTGGATCAATGTAACTATGTAAAAATATCCATACCTGGAATTCTTCTTTTAAGGATATCTTAAGGTTTGTTTAAAAAAAAACATGTCATACTTACCTCCTCTATGCAGTTGGTTTTGCCCAGAGTGGCCCACGATCCTCCTCTTCTGGGGTCCCTCAGTGGCGTTCCTGACTCCTCCTCTTCTTGAGTGCCTCGTTGGAGAGCCGCTCTCCCTCAGGGCACTCATGTGGGCGTGCTCCCGTGTCCGGAGAGCCGCAAAGCCTGGCCACACACCCCGACTCCCGCGTAATTGGATCTGATTGACAGCAGCCGGAGCCAATGGCTGTGCTGCTATCAATCTATCCAATCAGGATCTGAGACACCGTCTGGAGCTAATGTGCTTGTCCCTGTCGCTGGAAAGACCGGGTTCAGGTAAGTAAAAGGGGAGCTCTGGGGGGGCTGCTGCATCACAGGAGTTTTTTTTTCAATTCTTTATTTTATCACTGTTTTCCTTCTCTTTTTCCACATTAAATGGTTAATACTATAATGTTACATTTACAAACACATAAACAAAAAAAGCATTTCTGAATTCCGTGTATTAATGCAATTACTATTACCATCCTCTTCACTGCCTCGGAATTTCTGTATTTTACTGTATTACTGTACACTTAACCACTTCCTATTCCAAAATACTCCCCCCCTTCCCCCCTCCCTTCCCCCCCCCCCCAAAAAAAAGGGGAAAACCCCCTCCCTGGGTCACTCCTGCTCACGCCCCTCCCCCTCCCCTCCTTTCTCATAGCTCTCCTTCTCTGTATCTTGCGTAGGGAATCCATATCGCTCTCTATTTCTCCTCTTGTTCTCTAATGCCCATGGTAAGCTTTTCCATTTGTTGGATTTCTGAAATTCTATTTAGCCATTGCTGTTTATTTGGAATATTTGTACTTTTCCACAAGATTGGAATACAGGCCCTTGCTGCAACCAGTAAATGTCTTATCAAGGAGCTTTTGAACCTGGCCATGGAGATTGGTATATCTAACAATAAATAAGTAGCAGGATTCCTTCCCAGATCCACCTCCACAATGTCTTTAACAGTGTCCATGACCATTTTCCAAAAGTCCTCTATCTTCTCACAAGACCAAAAAAGGTGTAACATGGTGCCCTTTTCCTTTCCGCATCGCCAGCAGCTATCTGAAACTTCCGGAAATATCCGGTTTAATACTACAGGGGTTTTATACCACCTGGTTAAGATTTTGTAGCCACCTTCTTGGTATCTGGTAGCCAGGGAAGCTTTGTGTGTAAAATTAAATATTTTTGTTATCTGATTTTCAGAGAAAACCACCTCTAACTCCTTTTCCCATGCTCGTATAAACGGCAACTCACTCGATGATGTTTCCTCCACCCATAGACTATACATCAACGAGAGACCGTGTCTCAGCTCCCCTCCCTTAAGACACAGTTCCTCATATCCTGAGAGGTCTCTAAGTGGACTTCCTTTTGGGTTCAAAGCTCTAGTGGCTGTTTTTAATTGGTTTTGTCTCATTGGATCGAGTTCCTCTCTTATTACCTCGTTTCTTTCCTCACTTCTGAACCTTGGGTTTTCTCCCTCAAAATGTATTACTCTGCTCCAGCCTGCTCTTTTTACCGTCTTAAAATGTGGATCTAAGATCCCAATTTGAAATTTTGGGTTACCTATGACCGGAGTGAGTGGACTTGGAGAAGTCGAGAGTTTTGTTTTCCTGAATAATTTTTTCACAACGCTCAGGGTTGCCCCTATGGTTGGGTGTTTCTTAACTACCCCTGGTATATCTACTTCTTGTATCCATGCCAATCCCTCCAAAGGGATATTCGTAATTTTCTGCTCTATAAGTAACCAAGGTTTATGCTTCTCCTGCATGCACCATTCGATCACTCTTGACATATGTGTTGCTTCATAGTAACCTACTGGGTCTGGGAACCCCACTCCCCCTTTCTCCTTGGGTAAGGTTAGTATTTCCCTCCGGGTTCTCGCTGCTTTCCCTGACCATATAAACTTCGCGAACCTAGATCTTATATCCCTTAGAAAACTCGGCGGGATCTTTACCGGTAGGGTTTGGAATAAATAGAGCAATCTTGGTAACACGTTCATTTTTAAGATGCTGATTCTCCCAAACCAGGAATACGTCTCTTTTTCTCATCTGATGAAATCAGATTTCATTTGCCTTACCAACGGTATAAAATTCAATTCGAGAATTCTGTTTAAATTTTTGGGAATTTTTGTCCCTAGGTAGAGTATGTGAGAGTCCGACCATTTAAAGGAAAAATTTGTTGTCAAGAGATCCTTTATTTGTTTATTTATTTCTAACCCCATCGCCTCTGACTTACTATAATTTACTTTAAAGTTAGAGAGGTCACCATATGCCCTTATCTCTCTCATCAAGGGGGGTAATGATAATTCGGGAGCCACTATTGAGAACAATAGATCATCCGCAAAAGCAGCTACTTTATGTTCCGTTCCTTTGATCTGAAATCCTCTTATATCTGCATTTAATCGAATTGTCCTCAATAGCGGCTCCAGTGTTAGGATAAAAATAATCGGGGAGAGTGGGCATCCTTGCCTGGTCCCATTCCCAATTGGGAATGGGTCCGATAGTACCTCATTCACCTTCACCCTTGCCGACGGACATGAGTAAAGGCTAGCAATCCACTTCTGCATGCCCACTCCTAGCCCTATATGTTCTAATGTAGCCTTCAAAAAGCCCCAGTCTACCCGGTCGAAAGCTTTTTCCGCGTCGGTCGAAATAAGTGCTAGTGGTTTATGGTGTACTTGGGCCAAGTAAATGGTGTTTAGCACCCTTTGTGTGTTCTCCCTACCTTCTCTTCCCGGTACAAAACCTACTTGGTCTGGGTGTATGAGTGATGGGATATTAATTGCCAGTTTATTTGCAATTATCTTTGAGAATATTTTTAAGTCTATATTTAGCAACGATATTGGTCGATAGCTCGTGCAGACTGTAGGATCTTTCCCTTCCTTGGGGATGACGGCAATATGAGCTCCTAATGTTTCTCTTCTCATCTGATGTCCTTCTTTCAGTGAGTTAAAGGCCTCTAGGAATTTTGGTATTAATTTGTCTTGAAAAGTTTTATAATATGCTAACGTATAACCATCTGGCCCTGGTGATTTACCTGGTTTCATCTCCCTTATTACCTCCTGACATTCCTTTACTGTGATCGGACACTCCATACTCTCTATAATTTCCTTTGGTATTTTAGGCATTTCTGACTTCATTAGGTATTCTTTTATTCTCTCTTCTCTATTCTGTTTTTTCTCTACATCCGGTTGATTATCTATTTGATACAGGCCATTGTAATATTCTTTGAAAGCTTTTGCTATTAAGTGTGAGGGGCTCACTAACTTATCTCCCTGTATTTTTATTTTCTCTATGTGTTTCCTAGATCTTGATTCCCTTAAAGCATTCGCAAGCATCTTACTAGGTTTGTTGCCAAATTCGTAGTACGTCCTTCTGCATCTATTCAACTGCGCTTTGGCCTTGTCCATCAATAATAGATTTAGTTTTTCTCGCAGCGATATCAATTTCTCCTCATTACTTGTATTCTGCACTCTCTTATGTTTGTTTTCTGTTATTTTAATCTCTCTCAATAGAGTGTCTACCTTAGCCCCTAATTTTCTCTTCCTATGGGCACCCATAGATATTAACATTCCCCTCAAATAACACTTATGTGCTTCCCACCTGCAGAGTGGGGATATGTCCTCGTCCCTATTCCTTTCAAAAAATGTGTCTATTTCCTGCCCTATCATCTCCTCGTATTCTGGGTCTTTAATTAAGGTTTCATTAACCCTCCAATTCCATTCCCTAAATCCTGAAACTCCCCAGTCAATAATACAGTTGACTGGGGCATGGTCCGAAATTGTAATAGATCCAATTGAAGTATCCCTTAGATTCATCAATACAGCTCGGTCTATGAAAATATAGTCGATTCGTGTGTAGGTATTGTGTTTGTTGGAATAGAAACTGTAGTCTCTATCCTGGGGGTGTTGAGACCTCCAACTATCTACTAGTTGCATATCATACAGTATATTTCTTGCTTGTCTCAGTTTAGAATTGGATATGCCATATGATCCCTTGGAGGAATCTATACTTGGATCTAATAGCATATTCATATCTCCTCCTAGTATTAGAACCCCCTCTTTATTTTCATTTATTATTTCTGCGAATTTACTCAGGGCAGCCACCGGGTCTTCATTGGGGAGATACATGTTTACCAGTGTCACCTTTCGATCGTTTATTGTCCCTTTTATCAATATGAACCTGCCTTCCTCATCCGTGACCACTGTCGATTCTTTACAGATTAAGTTTTTAGCTAAAAGAATAGCTACCCCATTTGCTTTTGAGGATTGGGATGCCCCCATATACACCACTGGGAATTTCGGGTTCTTCCATTTTGGAATCTTATCCTGTCTGAAATGGGTTTCCTGTAAAAACACGATTTGTGTTTTTAATCTCCCTAATTCCATCATCACTTTAGTTCTTTTCTCAGGGATATTTAGGCCTTTCACATTATATGATATTATGTTTAGTCTATGCATTTCTGAAGTCCCTTTCATTATCCTTTATATACTAAATTATCCCCTTCTCGGGCACCCACTGATCTTCACTTCCCAGGAGGTTTTTCACCTTAAAGGAGTTGTAAAGTAAAAAAAAATGTCACCTTAATGCAATCTATGCATTAAGGTGAAAAAACATCTGATGCTACCGCCCCCCCCCATTATACTTACCTGACCCCTCGAACGTCCCGCGCGCGGTCCCGAGATCCTCTTCGCCGCTCAGCCTGGCTGCTGATTGGCTAGAGCGGATGGATTGAGAGCAGCGCAGCCATTGGCTGGGCTGCTGTCAATCACATCCAGTGACGCGGCGTGTCAAGGAGCGCGCCCGCAATTACTCACCACCATGCGAGCTCTCGCATGACTGTGGTCAGTACTTGCAGGGAGGACCAGAGACAGCCGCCGAGGAACCCCAGAAGACTCGGATCGGGGGCCACTCTGTGCAAAACGAACTGCACAGTGGAGGTAAGTATAACATGTTTGTTATTTTAAAGGAAAAACATGTTTTCCTTTACTAACCCTTTAATGCATAATGCATTAGGGTGAAAAACCTTGAGGGTTTACAACCCCTTTAACACAACATGCATTATGTATGCGTTAATGCACCACAGCAGTCTGCACAAGACTGAACCCTTTGCACATAACTGAAAAACTCAATTTAAGGTAATATGAGCTAATATGAATTAGGCAGCAGTGTTACTTGAGTTAGAATATCATAGAACTCAGTAGTGTGATTGCAGTTGGGATTGGAGAGCTTCCAATTTGCCATGAGTCCTCTGCCATGTGGTTTATGTTTTTTCGTCAGTCCACTTCTGTTGTTTTTTCCTGTTTTTCTAATAGCAGGAGTGGATAGAAGAGGAGAACTTGTGAACCTATATACTCTAAATAAAATCTAGGTTCATTAATACAACACTCTGAGAGCAAGTGAAATACCAATTGTCTAGTAAAACCTTGTCCAATCAGAGAATTCTTTGCATTCATTGTGAAAATGTAAAGCATTCTCTGAATCTCACCCCTGCCAAGCAGCTGATCTCTTGTGGTCCTAAGGCTATAGGGCAACTGCTTAACATGGGACCCAGAAGCAAGTGGAGATCACTGCAACAACAATGCTCACTACGGTGATTTTCAGCTTCCAGTGCAAAGGTCCTTCCCCGTCACCTTTTTATCTCTTGGGTGGTGGGAAAACCTGTAAGAAGTGACTTATGCTGACAACAGAGGCACAAGGCAGCAGAAAAAAAAATTACACTCAGTGCTTTGGATAGAGGCAAGCACACAATATAAAAGAATGTGCTTTGTTGATATTTTTAATGTCTGAGGCTTACAACCACTTTGAATATTTTTTATTTTAGGATAGAGTGGAAGGGTGAGAATTACTGTCAATGTTTATTGCTTTCTGTGTCCTCGTTTGGGGGATTTCTCCTCACTTTCTATCTACTTATCTATGGGCCAGATTCTCGTAGAATCCGCGGTGGCGTAGCGTAAGCCGTTTACACTACGCCGCCGCAAATTACTGGAGCAAGTGCCGTATTCTCGAAGCACTTGCTCTGTAATTTGCGGCGGCGTAGTGTAAATGGCCCGGTGTAAGGCTGCGTAATTCAAAGGGGGCGGCTTGTATTTAAATTAAGCGCGCCCCCGCGCCGATCGTAAAAATAGCCCAGTGCGCATGCTCCAGCTCATGACGGAAAACGTCAATGACGCCGACGTGAGCGTCATTGACGTAAAGTCCTATTCGCAAACGAGTTAGGAAAACGACATAAACGACGGAAAAAGACGACGCTGACCCGGTGCCATACTTAACATGGCATACGACGGACCTTCGTAAACGTACCCCTCATATAGCAGGGGCAAGTTTACGCTTACGGAAACGTCGTAAATTCACTGCGTCGACCGCGCGTACGTTCGGGAATCTCGCGTAAATAGCTAATTTGCATAGACGACGGGGAAAACCACGAGGCGACACCTAGCGGCGGGAAAAAAATTGCATTTAAGATCTGACAGCGTAAGAGCCTTATCTAATGGATATCTATGCGTAACTGATTCTAAGAATCAGTCGCATAGATACGACGGCCCAGATTAGGACTTACGACGGCGCAAAGGGCGTTGCGCCGTCGTAAGCCCTTTGAGAATCTGGGCCTATGTGTTTAAACTGGACGATAAGAAAATCTTTGTACTTCCTGTCACAAGGAAAGACACATCCACCAAGGGGGGCACGGGCAGTCATAAAAATTAATTTGAATAATAAGGAAAGTTTAGAACCTTTTTTCAGGAATTAACTTTTGTCTCAGATATCTGTTATACAGTCTTATTATTATTATTATACAGGATTTATATAGCACTAATGGTTTGCACTGCATTTTATATCATGTGTGCAGACTGTGCAGTTACAATACAATTTAATACAGGAGGAATCAGAGGGCCCTGCTCGTTAGAGTTTGCAATCTAGGAGGGAGGGTCAAGTGATACAAAAGGTAAAAGCTTCTCTGAAGAGGAGGGAGGGTGTTAAGGGATCGTCTAAAAGCAAACCGAGTAGGAGATAGTTGGACAGATTTGGATATGGAGTTCCATAGGATAAGGGAGGCTCAGGAAAAGTCCTGGAGGTGAGCATGGGTTGAGGTGACAAGGGATCTATAGAGCAAGAGGTCCTGGGAGGAATGAAGAGAATGAGTAGGTTGGTATTTTGAGACCAGGTCAGTGATGTAGCTGGGGGCTTTGTAAGTTGTAAGTATTTTGAATGTAATTTGTTGGGTGAGAGGAAGCCAGTGGAGGACGTGACAGAGAGGTGTAGCAGACACTGAACAGTTGGTAAGGTAGATGAGCCTAGCAGCAGCATTCATGATAGACAGAAGAGAGTATAGCCTATATAAAGGTAACCCTGTGAGGAGAGAGTTGTAATGGTCGAGGGGGGAGTTGACCATGGAGTGAACTAGGAGCTTTGTGGTGTCATTGGTTAGGAAGTGGTGTATTTTGGAGATGTTTCGGAGCTTGAGGCAACAAGAATTGGACAGTGGACAATTACATATTTACTGGCCCCTTCCCCACTTCTAAAACATCCCAGCAGCAACAGCCGATAGGAGAGAAGGGAAGCTGGCAGCACTGCGGGGGGAAAGATGGGAGCGAGGCCAGTAGAGGAAATCTGTGCTGCACAGGGTGATAAGGGTGTGCCTGGGCACACCTGGCACACCCTGTGCGCACACCTATGTCCAGGATAGTAGTGCTATCGATCTTGACAGAGAAATCAAGGGAAGAGGTACATGGGGCGGAAAAATCATGAGCTTGGTTTTGAATAGATTAAGTTTGAGGAAGTAGTGTGACATCCAGGTTATGTCTGTTTGTAAATTAGTGATATACACAGCATACACAGACATCACAGAGAAAACTACTCAATAAAAACCAAAAGAGACTATAAATTTTCTCCACTCCATTCAAACAAATTGGCTGGAGTTGGGCTTTAATAATTCATAACATTTAGTAATCTCTATCAAGATATTGAACATCAGCTTCTGCAATTCTTTTGGCAAACAATGCAAAACAATCAAGATTGAATTCAGTTTTTTTCTTTTACAGACTCTGAGGCGTATATGCTTCATACTATGACCTTGTGGTAATGTGGCAATGCACATTAAATGCATTAGTGTGATGGACTGCTATGCATTCTAAATAGCACCCCAACGTACCTTTCAGATGGATGCATGCTGCTTGCCAATGCAACACATAGCAATGCACTAATGTTCATTGAACTGCTAAAAAAAGGTTCAAGCACAATTTTTTTGCCAGTGCAAAGCACGTCCTTCGAGGATGCGTTGGGGTGCCATTAGGAATGAAAATATTGAAAATATTTTGTATCTAATTATTTTTTTTTTTTTAACACCTCTCCAGAGTACTCACATTTTACAGGTGATTCAGTGCATCAGTCTACAGAAAGCAGAAAACTCTGAGATCGTATGTCCCTCTGCCTTGACACAGACCAGCTGTCTCCTGCACCGTCCTGTCCCCTCCCCAAAGCATGTAGATACAGGGATATGACGTATCTTCCTCAGGGGAATAATTTTTTTATATACAAATCGGTATCACACTATCCAGCCTCTTTATATTTATTTTATATGTATGTGTAGACAGCGCAATTGGGCAGCCCAGGATCCCACAGCATTCGCAGAACCCAGGAGTGGTTCACATGTGTGTTCACATGCTGTTTTTTGGGGGTATTGGGTATGGGTGTTGGGTATTCCTTGCAAATTGAAGCTTTACCTAATTTACTAAGCTCTGGAGCAACTGCATTTACAGAGTGCACAGTCTACCTTTAGTAAATCAACTACAGTATGTTTTCTAAAAAAACAATGGGCCAGATCCACAGCCAGGCGGCGCAACTTAACTTTTCCCATTTAAGTTACACCGCCGCAAATTTCCCAAGTTAGTGCCCGATCCACAAAGCACTTACCTGGAAATTTACAGCGGTGTAACTTAAATCCGTCCGGCGCAAGGCGTGCCCAATCTAATGGGGCGAGTCCCATTTAAATTAGGCGTGCTCCCACGCCGGACATACTGCGCATGCTCCGTCGGGTAAATTACCCGACGTGCATTGCGCTAACTGACGTCGCACCGACGTCATTTGCTTAGACGTTAACGTAAATGGCGTCCAGCGCCATTCACGGACGTCTTACGCAAACGACGTTGAGGTTTAAATTTCGACGCGGGAACGACGGCCATACTTACCATGGCTTAGTCAAATAGGACTCAGCCCTAGTTTTACGCGACGTAACTCGACGGAAACTACGTAGATTTAGATCGACGGGCCGTTCGGGACGTTCAGGGATTGCCGTAAGTCTTTATTTGCATATTCTACGCCGGCCGCAATGGCCTCGCCACCTAGCGGCCGGCCTAGAATTGCATCCTTAAGATCCGACAGTGTAATTCAATTAGACCTGTCGGATCTTAGGGCTAGCTATGCGTAACTGATTCTAAGAATCAGCCGCATAGTTAGAAACAGAGATACGACGACGTATCAGTAGATACGCCGTCGTATCTCGTTTGAGGATCTGGCCCAATATGCCTGGCACCACAAACTGACCGGAGAGGAGACTTGGTGTTGCTAAGATAATAAAGAGCTCAGCAAATATTTTGATGTAATAGCCTCCAAGCCCATATTGCTTTTAACATCATGTAAATCTGAATTTCGTCAATGGAGCCTGTAGGTTCAGTATTAAGATCACCTCTTGTAGGGATTGTTTGCACTTGTGTTTGGGGGTCAGCAAAAATGTGTGGTTGAGATGTGTTTTTGCCACCCCCTCAATGGCTCCCCCTTAAGCTGCAAAGACAGTGGACACATGCTTTGCATTGTGACAATAGTTAAACCCCCTTTCATTCAAGTGAATGAAGCTGCCGCACAACTATGTGCAATGCTCACCATTGTGGTGTAGTAGTGTGGGCTTTTACAGATTAAAACAGGCAGTAAAGAGATGGCAGTGAAAAGACCACATAACACATCCTTACAGCCTGTCAAATGCCCTACAAAAAGTGATCTTCCACAAATCGCACCTCAGAGCATGTGTAAACATATCATAACACAGTACATTTTCTTGTTTATTTGCTTACCTATTTTAAAGTGATTGTAAAGTCTCACTTTTTTTCTATTAAAATAACAAACATATTACACTTACCTGCCCTGGTGCAGTTATTTTGCACAGGGCAGCATGGATCCTCCTCTTCTTGGGTCCCTCTTCTGTGCTCCTGTCCCCTCCTTCCTGTTGAGCGCCCCACAGCAAGCAGCTTGCTGTGGGTGCACCCAAACCAAGCTACAGCTCCGTTTATCCATTCAAACACGGAGCCACAGTTCGGCCCCACCCCCTTTCACTCCAGATTGGCTAACTTGATTGACAGCAGTGTGAGCCAATGGTGCCGTTGCTGTGTCTCAGACAATCAGGAGAGAGAGTCCCGGGATGACGAGGCACTCGTGGACATCGCTTGATAGAGATGGAGCGCAGGTAAGGATTAGAAGGGCTGCTGCACAGAAGCCTTTTTATCTTAATGTATAGAATACATTAAGATAAAAAAACCTTCTGACTTTATAACCACTTTAAGCCTAGCCTTGCTTACAATATTTTGGTAATAAGTAAATAATTTTAACGGAGATTACTATCTCTTCTGATGATAGAAAAAATGTGTGGCCAATAATTAAACAGGAAAAAACACTTCCTTGCCCCATTGGAACTACAAGCGTTACGGTATATATATATTTATATATACATACTTATATGCTGTATGCATTATCATTTTAATGTTCAGAATGTTTACTGAATAGTTATTATTATCTTATTGGTATAGGGAAGAGTATCGTCGAATTTCTGTAAATAATTATCTTAATCCATTTTTTTTATTTGATATTAAGGACGGCCACTTTCTAAAGATTATTATCAGTTGAGCAAATGTTTCTTAAAGATTTTGTCCTTAAGGAATACTCCTAATTAGGGCCTTAGGGTATGTGCTAATAAGCTTCTGGACAACGTTTGTAGCTGAAGATATACAAGATAAATAGGTTTGTGGGGGACCCCCATCATTCATAGATGTCCATAAAAGTGATCATATGCAGATTACATTTATAAGTAAACTTAAAGCCAAACTCCTGGCAAACAGCCAAATGTACAGATAAAATAAAAATATGAGAGCCTCTTTACCTGCCAACAAAAATTTGCATTTCTGTCCATCCAATCCTGAGATTTACACAACCCCGCCACGGAGTAAAGCCTTGTTTTGTGGGGCAAAATACACTCCCCGTTCTCTGCAGTGATTAAAGTGATATTAGAGGTACATTTTTTTTTTTTATGACAAACATAATGGGCCAGATTCACCAAGGAGATACGACGGAGTATCTCTGATACTCCGTCGTATCTCTCAGAGTATCTATGCGACTGATTCATAGAACCAGTTACGCATAGATATCCCTAAGATCCGACAGGTGTAATTGTTTTACACTGTGGGATCTTAGGATGCAGTACCGCGGCCGCCGCTGGGGGGAGTTTGCGTCGTAAACCAGCGTCGGGTGTGCAAGTTAGGAGCTACGGCGATCCACAACGGATTTTCGCGTTTGCGTAAGCCGTCCGGGAATACGGAATTACACTACGCGCGTCACCGTTTGAAAAAATTCCGTCACGTCGCGCAAAGCACGGCGGGTAATTCAAAAGGGAGCATGCACAGTAGGTCCGGCGCGGGAGCGCGCCTAATTTAAATGGCACACGCCCCTTTGAATTACGCGGGCTTACGCCGGAGGCCGCCGGCGTAGTTTTCATCGCAAGTGCTTTGTGAATCAGGCACTTGCGATGAAAACTTGCGGCGGTGTAACGTATCTACGATACGTTACGCCGCCGCACTTCTACCTGAATCTGGCCCGTTATACTTACCTGCTCTGGGAAATGGTTTTCCATAGGACAAACAGAACAGGCCCCAACCCCAGCCCCCCACTGCCTCCTCACTGGCTGTGATTGACAGCCGTGGAAGCTATTGGCTTCAGCTGTTGTCTCCTAGCCAGTGAGAAGGCAGAGATCTGGGACAGCAGCTGCTCTTGTGCACATCGCTGTATTGCAATCAGGCTCTGGTTAGTATCAGTGGCGTCTCCAGCTTTCATATTTAGGGGGGGCACATGGGGGGACAGGGAAAAAAGTAAGGGGGCCAACTATAAAATGCAATTTTATATATATACAGTATATATATATAAAATCTCCTGGGGCCCTTTACTACGATCCCACAACGGGCCATTTTACATGTTCTGTCGTGAGCTCCCTTCCTACTATACTGGGGCCCCCCAGGGTGGCAGAAAACAAGAGATATATGTCACCAGCACACCAAGAAAATATAAGGGTCCAAAGCAGTGGGAGAACTTTCAGGGTTGCAAAGGTTGTCTTGCCACCGGGCCCTGGTGTTCTGCCACTGTGGGGTTCCCCAGCTGTCCTGTCCCTGCTATTTACAGAGCTGGTCTGGCGTCTGTCTCCTTGGCAGCGGCGGCAGTCTATTAGGTCCTAGTGCTGGTGACATTATGGGTGCATGCAGGGGAAGGCTGGCACTATTGGTTATAGAGAACTGAGCCCCCAGCTGGTCACCTAGCAGCAGTAATGATGTATAACCTTCTCTGTTGACATGCTGATCGGCATGTGATCCAGGTGATGCTCCCAGTCAGATCTAATAAACACAATATTTATTAGCATCAAGAGTACAACCACATATATATATATAATCAAACGTATGTTCCGCAGTCGTGTGGGCTCTATGCCTGTAAAGTGTGGGCTTTGATCAATAAAATCTCTGATATTTAACACTAGGATTTGACTAAGAGCATCACCTGGATTGCATCACGATCAGCATGTCACAGAAGGGTCCACTGCTGCTAAGCAACCTGCAGGGAGCTCAACTGTCTACAACCAATAGAGATGGGCTCGGGTGTGTTTGAAATCCCACATGCCCGATCCCGCCAGGAAGCCGACACTCCACATCGCTAATCACAGGCAGTGAGACCTTTCCTGATCTGTGCAGCTGCGGACCGAGAAATGTCTCACTGCCTGTGATTAGCGCTGTGCAGTGTGGGCTTCCTGGCAGGCTCTGGCATGTGGAATTTTGAACATGCCCAGCCCATCTCTAACAACAAATTGTGCTGGCCCTCCTGTACATCAGCCCCATAAAGTAACCAGCTCTGGGTTCCAATGTCCTGCCGCCGCTGCCATGGAGACAGAGACCAGTGCTGTGAATAGCCGGGACAGGACAGTAACTCTGGTTGTTCCAGCACTGGTCCACACTGGGACGATTCCCCCATCCACCTATAATGTGTAGATGGGGGAATTGGATCATTTCTTTTTTTTTTTTATTCAACCTAATAGTTGAATGAAAAATAGTGATCAATGTATGGGCTGCCTAAGAGCTAAGACCAGCCATAGACATTTAAATCTCAGCTGGTTCAGCAGGAACTGGCTGAGATTTGAACCATTAATGAGCAGATTCTCCTATGATTATCACCAGTGGTTGCTGTATAGAATACAATTGCTGGGCAGGAGGGATATTCCCGTCAGCACTGTTTGTGTTGATGGGGGAATCATGCAAGTTTCTTTCCTGCAATCTGTGGATGTAGGAAAAAAAATTGCATTGTATATTACCTGCCTAACTGAAAGTGAAAGTGTAACAGAATGGCCCGTGACACCCAGAGACTTTTGAAGGATGGGGTTTACTCCTGTGCCAGCGTCACTATGCCCTTTTGGGCATAGGGTGACTGAGAAATGATAATTATAAATTACATGAGATGGGACATTACTGATAATTCATGTATTGCAGGATATCTTGAAATATTACAAGTTGTTAAAGTCTGACTCCGACAGGTCAATAGAGTGTTTTCATTCAATGGGGGGGACACATGCTTTTGAGGTGTTAATTGAGTCTGCTCCTAGACATTCCTTTGTGTGATGCTAATACTGTTTTGTGTCCATTGTGCTAATTAGGTCTTCTCCTAAGACCTGTTCATTGTGTATGCTAATGACACTGTTAAGATGTGGAATGTGAATGTGTCAAGCTGTAGTAATTAACCCCTCTAAATGCGGAGCCAGACCGTCTGGGTAATAAGTAGTAATTAACTCATCGGAATGTTATTATCTAAAATAATGTGTATGAAGCCCCCCATTGTGTGATGTGTGGGTGGAGTGTGTCTTTGTCCCTGTGATTAACTGTAACATGCTTGTACTGTATATAACAAAGCTAAGTTACCATTAAAGGATTCATTCATTCATTTTGGAGCCAGTACCAGAGCTTGTTTTGTCTCGTTTATTCTGGGAAATGAAATGGGTCGTGTCTGATGTCTGTCGGACTGTCGGATAACCTGTCATGGGGCGATGGATTGGAATATCGTAAACGGTGGTGACCGTTACAGAAAGTAAATTGTGAATGTCTTGAAAGAACAGGAGAGGGGGAGGGAGACAGATGGGGGAGAGAAGGGATGGAGATAATGCAGTTCAGTGATTACAGTGTACTGCAGTCTGCAGTGCACACACATACCCACGGTCCAGGCTAGAATCTCAGGCATCATTCACACACATGCTGCTGATTTTCATATTTCCTGAACACACATCCCCTCTCTTCAGATACAGCACACCAAGATAGTGTGGGCGGGACTGAAAGGAGAAGGAGGAGGAGCTTTTTTCCTCCCTGCTCATATGTGAGGAGAGTGGGGGGGTGGCTAGACTCGCTGGGCTGTAAAAGAGTGTCATAGACTGACACTTGGCTCAGCTTGCAGTCACCACTCTCGGAATTTACAGGCTGGTTCTCCTGTCCTAAGGACGGGAGAAATCAGTCTGTTTTTTCAGTAACTGAGATGAAGGCTTGGGCCCCCCTCCCCATAGTGCTCATGGAGTCCTTTCTGCAACTCGCTCTTCTCCGTGCCAATGAGGATGCAGGGGAAGGAGCAGATCGGGCGGCTGTGGTTGTGTGAACGCTCGCATTATGCAGTGTGAGTGAGCAGAGGGAGGGGGGAGGAATGCCCCGCAGAGCTGACTGGGGACGCTCTCCCTCTCAGGAGAGACTGTTACTACAGCGGCGGTTTTTTGGGGGGGCACATGGTGGGGCACAGCATAATGTTGGGGGGGTCAGGGCCCCCTCTGCCCCCCCCCCCCTAGAGACGCCTCTGGTTAGTATTAGGGGGGATGCGGGGAAGCTGCATACTGAAGGTTTTTTACCTTCTTGGATAGGATGCATGAAGGTAAAAAACCTTCAGCCTTTAGAACCAATTTAAGTAACAATTACAGAACTTGTCCCTCCCTAGTCTGTAACTGGAGAGTGAATAGAGAAGCAGCAGGCTTAATAACCCATGTTTCTGCAAAATTTGCTTCTGCGAATATGCTGTATGTTATGCAAATGAACACTGCAGCAAAACTAACTGGAACCTTGTGATGCTTCTTTCTCTTTTTGTCAGTGTTCTGCCTAACAATGAATATAGAGCTGCTTTAAATTGGAGCTCCATCTTCAAGTTCTACTCACTATGCTCCAGAGCTGTCCTTGACTTCCTCCTTGGTCCAGCGCTGGCATTCCCTTTTGGGTACAACAACATTCTTGTTATTTCCTGTGAACTCAGTCTATAAGTGAGTACCACCCATGCGGTGCTGGGGGTCGGGTGGTTTGTTTGCCGCCACATGCCGGCTGGAGATCCTCCACATGTGAAGGGACCTTTTTTCTTACCTAATAAAAGACTTTATCAATTGTTTACACTTTATTCATTTTAATAGTGGACTATGCACAAGTCGCACAACATTTTTTCATGGAAAATGCTGTTGATTGAATATCACATGTGTGTATGTATATGAATAACTTTGATGATATATGGAATAGTTGTGTAATTGCGTTTATTATTTATTAGTTGGTCATGTAACCACTTGAAGATCAGGCCTTATTTGGATTTTTTTGTTTAAAAATTTAAATCAGTATTTTTTGCTAGAAAACTAGAACCTTCCCAACATTATAGTAAAAATTCAAGCTGAACTTTACCAAATCGGCAGACATAAAATATCAATGAATGCAGTATTTATTTATTTTAAATACAACTTATGCATTATATTATATTATTGTTTAGACAAAAATAAGCCATTTGGTGGTTAAAATAGGCCCCACATATGTATTTCTACTGTGTATTTAGTCTTTTTTCATTCGTTCAGCTTTTAGAAGTCTCAGGAAAGCCTGTAGCTTCTGTTTATTCTTAGAAACTGGATCTCCCTTAATGACCTTCACTTCTGCATCTGTTCGTCTTCATCAACTTAACACATTACAAACTGAAGAGTGAGAACTCCAAACCTTTTTTTAATTTAGGATTTTATTGACTGAACGAGTTGTTATAGACAAGCAAGTGCACCTAAACTGACAAAATTATTAGCAACAAACAGTGACAAAAAGCAAGTTGAAGTAACAATGGCAAGTTTCAATAACATTTTGAACAAAGATGTCAGAATATCACACATGGTCTGTCACACTGTGGAAACAGATGTTTGAGGAACTTTCTAAGACAGTTATTGCTTAAAATCAATAGTGCATTCAATGGGGAAGGTAGAGAGCAAGGCAAGAGATGGCAAGGCAATAAGAGATGGGATTGATTTACTATAGGCAAATAGACTGTTCGCTTTGCAAAAGGAAGTTGCACTTTGCAAGAGAGTTTGCCACAAAGCTTAGTGAAGGAGGTGAAACTATGGTGAACAAAAAACAAGGTAATTGAGCGCACTCCCAAAGTGTACCTATATGTGATACATACTGGGGGGGGGGGGAGGAAGAGGAGTGGGTAGTGAAATGACAAGAATTCCAGATAAATAGTTAATGGATATGCATTAGTCCATGTCAAATGTCCATAACAATGTAATAGTAAAAGTGAAACTTTGCTAGATGGCAGCCAGCTGACAGATGAAGCAATCTGTAGAACAACAAAAAAGACACAAAGCGGCGCCTTCTAAGCGTAGCAGGTGAGGAATTTATTTTAAAATGGCAAAAGGTGTATAGAAAACCTACTCACAAACCGAGTGTTAGGTTAGGCATGGGAACATAAGAGCTGTCATCCGCGGGAGTCCCGGTGGAGGCTGTAATCACTCGTGCTGAAAGTAGCTATGTCCTTGCCACAGGCGGCAGCGGCGGTGGGGACCGAACGCTCTCGGAACCAAAGAGAAGGGAGCTGGTTTCCACGGTGTGTGCTGCGTGTCTGACGTCGCTTCCGGGCACGGGAGGATGCGCGCTTTCAAAACATTTGTGTTTCTTCATCAGGCATAGCTACTTTCAGCACGAGTGATTACAGCCTCCACCAGGACTCCCGCGGATGACAGCTCTTATGTTCCCATGCCTAACCCTTACTTTTCAATATATTTATAAATGATATTGGGTCTGAGATCAAAAGTAACATTTCTGTCTTTGCAGATGACACCAAGCTATGCAGTGGAATAATGTCCTTACAGGATGTCTCCAATTTACAAGCCGACCTCAATGCTCTGTCTAATTGGGCGACTAAGTGGCAGATGAGGTTTAATGTAGATAAATGTAAAGTTATGCACTTGGGGGCTAAGAATATGCATGCATCATACATACTAGGGGGAGTACAACTGGGGGGATCTGTAGTGGAGAAGGATCTGGGGGTTTTAGTTGATCATAAGCTCAATAATGGCATGCAATGCCAAGCTGCGGTTTCCAAAGCGAGCAAAGTCCTTTCTTGTATTAAGAGAGGTATGGACTCCAGAGACAGAGATATAATTTTGCCCCTGTACAAATCATTAGTAAGACCTCATCTGGAATATGCAGTTCAGTTTTGGGCACCAGTTCTCAAAAAGGACATCGGAGAACTGGAGAAAGTGCAGAGAAGGGCAACCAAACTGATAAGAGGCATGGAGGAGCTCAGCTATGAGGAAAGATTAGAGGAACTGAATTTATTCACTCTTGAGAAGAGGAGAATAAGGGGGGATATGATCAACATGTACAAATATATAAGAGGTCCATACAGTGAACTTGGTGTTGAGTTATTCACTTTACGGTCAACACTGAGGACAAGGGGGCACTCTTTACGTCTAGAGGAAAAGAGATTTCACCTCCAAATACGGAAAGGTTTTTTCACGGTAAGAGCTGTGAAAATGTGGAACAGACTCCCTCCAGAGGTGGTTCTGGCCAGCTCAGTAGATTGCTTTAAGAAAGGCCTGGATTCTTTCCTAAATGTACAGAATATAACTTGAGTATTAAGATTTGTAGGTAAAGTTGATCCAGGGTAAATCCGATTGCCTCTCGGGGGATCAGGAAGGAATTTTTTCCCCTGCTGTAGCAAATTGGATCATGCTCTGCTGGGGTTTTTTGCCTTCCTCTGGATCAACTGTGGGAATGGAGTTGGGTGTATAGGATTTTACTGTGTTTTTTATTTTTGTTTTTTTATTTTTTGTGGTTGAACTGGATGGACTTGTGTCTTTTTTCAACCTGACTAACTATGTAACTATGTAACTAACCTAACACTCGGTTTGTGAGTAGGTTTTTTATACACCTTTTGCCATTTTCGAATAAATTCCTCACCTGCTACGCTTAGAAGGCGCCGCTTTGTGTCTTTTTTGAAACTATGGTGAACCCCCATCTTTCAAATGCTGTTTAATTTTGTTTTCCTTGCATGTGAGTAAAGTGAACAGCTCTAGATGATACACAAAGATTAAACAAATCTTCCTACATAAGTTTTACATGTATATCTGCAGTCTTCAACTTTCTAGACTGTTTAGAAAGTTGTCTCCTGTTAGAATTGTCTCTTCCTGTTCTATGCACCATGATAGCTGTTGGTATTGCCGGGAGGAATGTGGGATGCTGTTACACATCTTCTGGTCTTGCTCTATAATTGAGGGCTTCTGGAGAGAGGTCTGGAGGCTTACTCAAAAATGTAGTGACTGTGAGATCCCTGAAGATCCGGCTTTCTTTTTACACAATTCCAAAATTGCTGTTAAGACGTATAAGAAATCTATTTAATGCCACCTTCTGAAAGCGGCCAAATCTTGTATTCCTCTTACCTGGAAGTAGACACAACCCCCTTCTGTGGGATTGTGGCTTAAGAAGGTGGAGGAATTGAATTGTATGGAAGATTTGGTTTGGACAGCCTGGCAGAAACAAGAGATATATCTGAAAACATAGTCCTCATGGAACCCTTTTATTAATTCAGAGAAGGGAAGGACTCTTATAGATGTGAGTTCCACTAGTTAAAGAAATGCAGGTACAATGACCTTTAATCCTGACTGGCTCTTTGGTGGAGTAGGCCCCTGGTGGCTGACTCCCAGAGTGGCTGACTCCCAGATAATGGGCTTTTGGGGGGGTGTCTTTTCCTCTTTGTTTGTGTTTTGGTAAAAATGAGAGGGAGGAGATAGTTTTATATCTTTTTAATACACAAGGGGTTCCCCCAGGGGTCGAGACATTTTAGGGTCCTAGACATGGGGTTACGCCTTTAAGTTTATGACCGAGGAGATATAACCATTTTGAGGAATAGAGGAAAGGGTAACCATTCAGATGAAACCAAAAGAGCCTTCTCACTGGATCCAAACCACGGGTGCCGGCAATGCAATAACGATGCAAAAATATAGAGGAAAACTTGGACAGCCGCACTTCAAAAAACGTTCCTTTTATTAAAACTGGTCACCAAAATACATGCCACAGCAAAAAATAGAAAAAAATTACGAGTTTCACACTGTCTCCCAGTGCTTAAGCACTGGGAGACAGTGTGAAATGCGTCAAATTCTTTTCTATTTTTTGATGTATGTCTATTATGTTTTTGAAAAGATTGGATCTATTTTTTTTCCTTTCTTTGGATATGTATCTATTGTCCAATTGATTGGGTATCAGTACCTTGGTTATGTATGTTTTCATGTAAGATGTCTTCCTTGTTTTCTTCCGAAATAAAAAAAGTAAAAAACAAATGCTTAATTTATACAGTATGAGTGACACATGTTTTTTTGTGTCACTCATACTGTTTTTTCACAAGATTTTGTTACTGTGAGGATTAGTTCTCAGTATTCATCTGTTATTACAGTCATATTTAAGATCAATTTATTTTAGATCTACCTTCACTTTTTTTTGAGCGCTGTACTGTTTATTACACATGTATAGTACAAATATGTCATTACTTTGATGTTAAATACCGGTGTTATGGCAGCAAGTAGCGTCCATACCCCAGTATTTATTTTTACTATGGCCAGTTCTCTATGAGATAAAAGTGGTCCCACGAGTGGATTTGCCGCAGGATCACTTTTAGAAGCGACAGGAGGGGTACCTCCCACCTCCCGCCACTTCTGGATTGTTCCTGGGCTTACCTAACGGATTGGTGAAGCCCGGGAGCGATCCGATGTGACCATTAACTGGGCATGGAGAAAAGTGAGGCTAAAAAGATGGCCGCCACTCGTCTCTATGCCCTTGGAGGACCAGAGCGTAGTCTGACGTCACTTTCGGTTCCCAAGCCATAGTAAATAATTATAATTTTTTTTTAAGAGAAAGTTAAAAAATATATATTTTTGCTTTTAAAGGTAAATGAGAGATTGGGGGTCTTTTTGACCCCAGATCTCCTAAAAAAGAGGACCTGTCATCCTTATTTGTATTGCAAGCAATGTTTACATTCCTTATAATATGAATAAAAGTGATAAAATTAATTGAAATAATGGGACAGTGTAAAAATTAAAAATAAAATAAATAAGAAAAAAGTGCCCCTTCCCTCCATGCTCGTGCACAGAAGCGAACACATATGTATGTTGCTCAAGCATATGTAAATGGTGTTCAAACCACACATATGAGGTATTGCCACAAGCGTTGCAGCGACAGCAATAATTCTAGCACTAGACCTCCTCTGTAAGGCCTCGTACACACGACCGAGGAACTCGGCGGGCGAAACACATCGTTTTCCTCGTCGAGTTCTTGTTAGGCTTGTCGAGGAACTCGACGAGCCAATTTTCTCCATTCCCGTCGATGAAATAGAGAACACGCTCTCTTTTTGGCTCGACGAGTTCCTCGACAGTTTCCTCGATGAAAATGTACACACGACCAGTTTCCTCGGCAAAAAAACTCTCCCACCAATTTTCTTGATGGATTCTGCCGAGGAAACCGGTCGTGTGTACGAGGCCTAACTCTAAACAGGTAACTTGTAAAAAAAATTAAAGCTTTGACTATGGAGATTTTCAAGTACCGTAGTTTCTTGCCATTCCACAAGCACGCACAATTTTAAAGCATGACATGTTAGGTATCTATTTAGTTGGTGTAACAGCATCTTTCACAATTTACAAAGAATTGGGGTAAATATTGTGTTTTTTTTTATTATTCATTAGAGTGTATTTATTTAATTTTTACTGCGTTTGATACTGCGCAAATACTGTGTTATATAAAATATTGCAACGATTGCCATTTTATTCTCTATGATCTCTAATAAAAAATATATATTCCTTCCAGCAGAATAAAGCTCTCACTAAACCTTTTCATAGACTGATTGAGAAAAGTGTAACCTGGAAATACTTAGCACAGGACAAAATGTTTAGCTGTTAAAAGATAATTTATCTTGTGTTTGATAGGGCATTATGATTTAAATCCATAGTTGAGGAGTTACAATTGATAAGTACTTAGAAATGATAAAATAATGGTTCTACCTCCCATTTATGCTGAAAATTCTTTATTTTTGGAGTTCCAACCACATCTTCAGTTTTATTTCTTATTAAATCCACCTTTACATGCCTTGTTGCAAGTTATATTATGCAAAGGTTTGAATCAGGTGTAAAGAGGTGGTCAATGACAAAGTTCCCTGATCATCTCAGTCCCTTTAAATTCTGCTAAAATGAACTGTCTTCAAGTGTTAGCTCTTGTAAAGGGGATAAAGATAATCACTTCAAAGCCTGGACAAACTGAAGTGCTTAATGCCCTCCATTATGAATATTCAGGTATTGAATGCATGAAAACTTTCCCATGCAGTGGCCTTAAATGAATTAAATAAAAAAAGTTATCCAAAGATTGGTTGATTGTATGTTAATGACAGCTACATTTTAGGTTTATTTTTCTTCTGGAATATTTCTAAATATCTACTTTCATTATTACCTTAGCAGATGTGTTCAAACTGTAATGGAAAAATTAGGGATCAGATGTTTGGTGATGGATTTAAAGTTAAATGCCAGGCAGTTTTAAAAAAAAAATCAAAGGAATGCAGATTGTATCCATGAATGCATTATTTATTATTTTTAAATGTAAGCAGTGTAAGTACTTGAATTTTCCTTGGTATCAGCTTCTTCTATCTTATACCTATTTGACACAAAGGGTCAGATCCACAGAGAGAGTACGCCGGCGTATCTACCGATACGCCGGCGTACTTTCAAATTTCCCGCGTCGTATCTTTGTTTTGAATCCTCAAAACAAGATACGACGGCATCTGGGTTAGATTCATACGCCTTCGGATCTAAGATGCAATTCTTCGGCGTCCGCTGGGTGGCGTTCCCTTTGTTTTCCGCGTCGAGTATGCCAATTAACTATTTCCGACGATCCACGAACGTACGAGCGGCCGTCACATTTTTTTACGCCGTCTCTAGTCGGCTTTTTTCAGCGTATAGTTAAAGCTGCTATTTTGTGGCGTACTCAATGTTAAGTATGGCCGTCGTTCAATCGTATAATTTTAAAATTTTTATTTTGTTTGCGTAAGTCGTCCGTGAATCGGGCTGGACGTAATTTACATCCACGTCACAAAAAATGACGTCCTTGCGATGTCATTTAGAGCAATGCCGACGGGAAATTTAGGAACGGAGCATGCACAGTTCGTTTGGCGCGGGGACGCGCTTCATTTAAATGAAACACGCCCCCTACTCGCCTTTTGAATTACGCGACGTTACGCCGCGAGAGATAGACTATGCCGCCGTAACTTACGGAGCAAAATCTTTATGGATTCGAACCAAACTGCAGTAAGGTACGGCGGCGTAGCGTATCTCAGATACGGTGCGCCGGGGCAGATCTTTGTGGATCTGCCCCAAACTATCCACCACTATTAGACGCTCTACATAACCAACTTCATGGGTGGAAAAACTGCTAGATATATCTAATATTCTTTCTTAGATTCTTTATTTATTCAGATCCCTTCTTTTAGAGGTATCTAACACAGTCTTGGCCGAGCACTAATAACAAGTTGCTAATTTATATGGTGAAGCAAATCCCTTAGAATATGCAGATCATTTCTAGCAAGATCTAAATTCCAAAGGGCCTTTATATTTCATTTGTTGTCATGTCAAAGAGGAAGGTATATAGTGGTTTCAAATGTTTGTAATTATTTTGCTGTACTTGCAGTGTGTTTTCATAGGATAAGACGTGGGTAAGAAATGGAGATAAGAGGTGTACAGTAGTAATATTGTTTATTATTTTGCCTTAAAATATGATTTAATAAAAAAAAATCTGGCTTATTGTTTCAAAAGTAGAACTGTGTTCCATTCCAATCCACATGCCATGAGCCAACCAAACATGTTTACAATCAGTCATTTTATTTGCAATATTAATACAGCCTCATTCCACCCATCTTCAAATAAGCAATAAGAAGAATCGTTAGTAGACATTCAAAGAAGAAACTAGAAAACCTTTTTTTGTTACAGCACATAACATTGTTAAATACTGGATGTAGTCCTGAACAGATCTTCAGGTGATGTGTTAGTCAGCTAAGATGTCAACATTAAAGCGGAGGTTCACCCAAATAACATTTATATAAGACCAAATTCTTTATACTACCAGCATGTACAGTTGGCCCTTTTTTGTTTTTTTTAGGCTGTACATACCTTATAATCTATATTTGCAATCCGACTTCCGGGTACTTCTCCCGCGGGAGTAGGTGTTTCCAAGCTGAGCCGCAATGTAATCTGGGCGTTCGCCCAGATGATTGATGTCTATCAGAAAATGTCCCCCCTGGCGGATAAGGCCCCGCCCCCCGTATTGCGTAGGCGCGTCACAGAGTTTCCGAAATAAGCCAAACAGGTAAAGCTGCGATTCGGCTCTATACGGCGCCTGCGCAGTCAGCTCTACAGGCTCCTAGTCGGTGTGCAGGCACCGTGTAGAGCCGACTCGTCCCTTTACATGTTCGGCTCCTTTTGGAAACTCCGTGACGCGCCTACGCAATACGGGGCGGGGCCTTATCCGCCAGGGGGGACATTTTCTGATAGACATCAATCATCTGGGCAAAAGCCCAGATTACATTGCGGCTCAGCTTGGAAACGCCCGCCGAGAAATACCCGGAAGCCCGATTGCAAATATAGATTATAAGGTATGTACAGCCTAAAAAAACTTGTGACGTGCTGTCGGAAGGATGTCAATCAATTAGAAGCGCCCAGGCCCGCAGATTACATACCCGGAAGCGGCGGTGAAAATACGGTACGTATTGAAATGAAATAAAAAAAAACAGCCTAATGTCATTCTGACAACTCGGCTGAATGTAATGTTAAAAAAAAATTTGGGGGTGAACCCCCGCTTTAAGCATAGGCATTGCTTACCTCCTCGAGATTGGGTGATGCATTATATACTAAGCAAGAGTCCCAATGCTCTGTAGCTGTGTTGGAGGATCAGACAAGAATAGCTCCAAATGGAGAGGTTGAGGGATTTTAAAGTACAGCACCAAGTTCCGCACCAAAATTTTAAAAAGAGCTGCTAAGTGTTTAGCATGTTCCTAGTGTAGCAATGAGTGCTTCCACACCCTCTGAATGGCACCTACTCAACTGAGTCGGAAGTATATACCTCAGATCCCAGTACAGAGTAACATGAAAGCAAATGACATAATGGTTCCATAAGCAAGAGAGTTGGGGGACAAACCATTATGAGAATTTCATACAAAGGCATTGTTGAAGAGTTTCAGGCTTGAGAACTATTATTTGCTTATTTTGGAGTATTTTCTGCTGTTTTTGTGCACAGGAACTTCATTGTTCTGACCTGCCTGTTTTTCAAGACCGCTGTCTTCAGTGCTTCCAAAGTTGGAATCCAGGCTTTCTGCTGCACTATGCAGCCTGTTCCTGAAATAGGACAAGGTCGTCAAGATCATTTTACAAAGTAGTTTTCAAGTTGCCACCGACCTTGGACAAAATTTGATAATTATAAAGTTTAATTAAGTTAATGTTTGCTATCCAGTGTTTTGAGCATGTGCCTAGCACCCGCTCTCAGGCGTATCTTCTAATTACTGCATCATATGTATAGGTAAACTCATTTCAGTGATCTAAAAATATATTATAAGGAAATGTAACATTTCCACTGTAAATGAAAGTTTAATCTGCAACAAAATTAAGTTGGACTTTGTTCTACTGCCCAAGCCGAGTTTAAATGTTAAAAACATGGCAAAGCAACAAGTTTGATTTAAAGCCAGGTCACACCAACTTACTTTTCTAAGGTTACTGCTTATGTGGCTCCTGAAAATGACTTGGAGTGTACACAGGACAGAGGACACTCTGCACACCGCCATGTAATAGAGCTAGGTGTTTGTCAGCCAGTTAACAAGCACCAGCGCTGTTATGTGGTAGGGGAGTGAGTAGTAGGTTAAGTAGCAGCTTAATTTCTTAATGCATGGCAACCAAATGAAGAGACAGGAGAGTGAAGGGAGGATGTTTCTGCTGCTAGTAAGGCTGCCAGTAAAGTGAACCTTCATCAGCTTAGTATGGGCATGGCATAGGTTTGAGATATATCTAAAACCTAACTATGTGATGTTAGTCTGTTAAAGCATTGTGTATCATAGACATGTTTATTTTATTTTTTGTGTTTTTTTTTATTTATTTTTATAAAATACTGTTTTCACTTTTTTTTCAATATTTGTATTGCTCTTTTTAGGGAAATGGAACAATATTGCAGTCACGATACATATTTATCAGGTACATTTCAGATAAGAAGACAAAATATTATCAATTGATGGATCTTTCTCATGGAAATCACTTATTGTTAAGTTCAGTATTATGCAATGTCTATGTGGAGATTACATACTGCATATTGTACAAGATTTTCCAGAGCAATACTAATGTAAGGATACATCTTACAATAACATTTGACCTTTAGCCATATAGATAACCATTTGACATTTACCCATATAGATAACCATAAAGGAGGTAAAGTTCCCAACAAGAAGCATAGGGAAAAAGCATGTTGGTGGGAAAAGGGGAGGGGGGGTGTAATTAACAGCAATCTGTTGTAAATGTATTCTTTTGAAACAGAGAACCTTATTCTCATTTATGGTTTTACTGATACAATGGGTCCCAACTCATCTGGAAAGCTATTTTTAAATGAATACTATGCTAGTTAATTTTTCATGGATAATGAAAATTTGGTAAAACAAAGGATTGTTATAGCAGTATTTGATCACTTTACATATATTAAAACAAGATAACTAGAGTGGTATAGTTGAAATACAGTAGGCGATAATTTAATAATTTAATAAAATTTAAAAACGCCAATGAAACAATTTTTGAAGCTGGGTCGATAGCACAAATAGTAAACTGATATTTAAAGCCTCCAATTTAGAGTTGTTAAATCTAAGGCCAGAAACCTCTGCAAATCTGTCCAATAGATGTAGTAAGTTGGGTATTGTAAAAAAAAGAAAATATTAGGAATACTAGGATATTGTCTGAAATTGGGGCACTTTTATGCTCTAGCCCTGCGGATGTGATTTTCCTAATATCATGCCTGTTCTTAATTGCTGATTCAAGGGGCACACTCATTACTGCAAAAAGAATGTGAGACAATAGATACCCTTGACAGGCTCGAGGCCCCATTGTTTCATGATGAAAAATAGATATTCCCAGGGCACCTAGCTGAAGGCCTTGTGTATGCCTAAAGTAAGATATAGAATATTAATCGCTGTTAAAGGGAATGGGAGAAAATGCCCACATCCCTATTAGAATAGACTCTATAGACAGGACCATCATATGGGATTTTTTAGGGCATGAACTCCAACATAGGTTAAAACTTAATATCAAAAAACGTTATTGCTACATAATAAAAAATATTCAGGTGCATATATAAAATATACCGATGCAGTTACAGTACAGTACATAAAGTTGATAAATGCAACAAAATAACCACAGTTCTCTGTCAATTCCGATCATAGAGACAGAGCTAGGCCCAAAGCGTTTCAAGAGTTTAATGTTTTTTTCATCTTCAGGTGTAAGTTGTTCTGATACAAGACAAATCCTGTGGATATAGGTATATATCCTAAACCACTGCATCAATTAAAAACATGAAGAGAGCTTTGCTGCCATATGCTACCAAAAGTCCAGACCATGGGGGACATAGGAGCCCAAATGGATACACCCACAAGGGGCTCGGGACTGGCCCAAACGGGATAACACGCCACAGCTTTAAACACTGAACGCTGTGGTGACAGGGTTAACCAGACACGTCTAGGGGAACAGGAAATTGAATATATATCTAAAAATTATTAATCAACTTAGATGTTAAATGAATAGGGGGCAAAAAAGGTCTCCAGCAAGACTTCCATGTAGAGGGTCAGCAGGAGAGCACAGTCGACTCAATCAGGATATCTTGTCTGATAACCTTCAGCATTAACATCTGGACAGTCCGGAGGGCAGCTTGCCAGCTATATTGTTATAAATTCTGAAAGTCTGTTCACCAGCACTTTGGGGAGCAGTTTTAAATGAGTGTTTTAGACATCAGTCTGTCACATATAGCTAATGCAGAGTCTAGAAACAGTCTAATTTCTACAGTTCTGCTTCAAAACTAAAAAGTCACACTTTGCTGTGTAGGAAAGGATGGGAAGCAGACATGGGTCAGTTGACAGATGCAGAATGTGATGTATATTTCTATTACCTGGTTGCTATTTCTTGCATGCAAACCTACAGCCCAAAATGGATATCTTTTGTCTCACCTACTTTGGATTTATAGAAGCAATCTGTTAATCTGGAAAAATTTGTATTTTAGTAAAGGGGATGCCCAGATAAATTTGAAAAATGTTGGGGAAAATGGCTAGACTCTCCCCGGTCTTGCACTTCCACTAATTATACAGTACTACATAGACTGGGTGGGATGGTTCCACTAATATACCTGACATTTCTAGTATAGTAGTGGTGAATACTGCTTGGGTTCAATCGAAATCCTTGTTTGGCTGAACACGGAAAGAAGCTGTTAATGTCAGCCTAATCAGCCGTAGCTGGTGCATTCCCCACCTCTCAGCTGTATGTACACAAATAAGAGGGGATGCTTATGGCATCATTGGCCTAATATGGCTACATGGCCAAAAAGACAAACAGGGTTGGGATTACCCCAGTGATTTGACAACAATTCATACGTTCCTTCTTGCACAACTAACACCTTCCCCAGACCTAATGACACTATGGTGACTGGACCTGTAGAAACATGTTTTTTTTAAGGTAAATGTTATTGTTTTAACATATAGAAAACAATTGTACAGCTCTGACATATACAGAGAATATAACAACTGAACGTACAGTATCTCACAAAAGTGAGTACACCCCTCACATTTTTGTAAATATTTTATTATATCTTTTCATGTGACAACACTGAAGAAATAACACTTTGTTACTGTAAAGTAGTGAGTGTACAGCTTGTATAACAGTGTAAATGTGCTGTCCCCTCAAAATAACTCAACACACAGCCATTAATGTTTTAAACCGCTGCAAACAAATGTGAGTACACCCCTAAGGGAAAATGTCCAAATTGGGCCCAAAGTTATTATTGTGGCCACCATTATTTTCCAGCACTGCCTTAACCCTTCTGGGCATGGAGTTCACCAGAGCACCACAGGTTGTCACTGGAGTTCTCTTCCACTCCTCCATGACCACATCATGGAGGTGGTGGATGTTAGAGACCTTGCGCTCCTCCACCTTCCATTTGGGGATGCCCCACAAATGCTCATTAGGGTTTAGGTCTGGAGACATGCTTGGCCAGTCCATCACCGTTACCCTCAGCTTCTTAAGCAAAGCAGTGGTCATCTTTGGAAGTGTGTTTGGGGTTGTTATCATGTTGGAATACTGCCCTGCGGCCCAGTCTCCAAAAGGAGGGGATCATGCTCTGCTTCAGTATGTCACGGTACATGTTGGAATTCACGGTTCGCTCAATGAACTGTACAGTGGGGATCGAAAGTTTGGGCACCCCAGGTAAAAATGTGTATTAATGTGCATAACGAAGCCAAGGAAAGATGGAAAAATCTCCAAAAGGCATCAAATTACAGATTAGACATTCTTATAATATGTAAAAAAAAGTTAGATTTTATTTCCATCATTTACACGTTCAAAATTACAGAAAACAAAAAAATGACGTCTGCAAAAGTTTGGGCACCCTTTAGAAATTTATAGCATGCACTGCCCCCTTTGCAAAGCTGAGACCTGCCAGTGTCATGGATTGTTTTCAATCATCGTCTGGGAAGACCAGGTGATGTTAGTCTCAAAGGTTTTAAATGCCCAGACTCATCTGACCTTGCCCCAACAATCAGCACCATGGGTTCTTCTAAGCAGTTGTCTAGAAAACTGAAACTGAAAATAGTTGACGCTCACAAAGCTGGAGAAGGCTATAAGAAGATAGCAAAGCGTTTTCAGATGTCAATATCCTCTGTTCGGAATGTAATTAAGAAATGGCAGTCATCAGGAACAGTGGAAGTTAAAGCAAGATCTGGAAGACCAAGAAAAATATCAGACAGAACAGCTCGCAGGATTGTGAGAAAAGCAATTTAAAACCCATGTTTGACTGCACGATCCCTCCAGAAAGATCTGGCAGACACTGGAGTTGTGGTACACTATTCCACTATAAAGAGATACTTGTACAAATATGGTCTTCATGGAAGAGTCATCAGAAGAAAACCTCTTATATGTCCTCACCACAAAAATCAGCGTTTGAACTTTGCAAATAAACATATAGACAAGCCTGATGCATTTTGGAAACAAGTTCTGTGGACCGATGAGGTCAAAATAGAACTTTTTGGCCGGAATGAGCAAAGGTACGTTTGGAGAAGAAAGGGCACAGAATTTAATGAAAAGAACCTCTGTCCAACTGTTAAGCATGGGGGTGGATCAATCATGCTTTGGGGTTGTATTGCAGCCAGTGGCACAAGGAACACTTTTTACGAGTAGAAGGAAAAATGGATTCAATAAAATTTCAGCAAATTATGGATGGTAACTTGATGCCATCTGTGAAAAAGCTGAAGTTAAAGAGAGGATGGCTTCTACAAATGGATAATGATCCCAAACACACCTCAAAATCCACGGGGGATTACATCAAGAGGCATAAACTAAAGGTTTTGCCATGGCCTTCACAATCTCCTGACTTCAACATAATTGAAAATCTATGGATAGACCTTAAAAGAGCAGTGCGTGACAGACAGCCCAGAAATCTCAAAGAACTGGAAGACTTTTGTAAGGGAGAATGGGCAAAGATACCTCAAACAAGAATTGAAAGACTCTTGGCTGTCTACAAAAAACATTTACAAGCTGTGATACTTGCCAAAGGGGACAGTACAAGATATTAACTCTGCAGGGTTCCCAAACTTTTGCAGATGCCATTTTTTTGTTTTTTGTAATTTTGAAAGTGTAAATGATGGAAATAAAATCTAACTTTTTTTCACATATTATAAGAATGTCTAATCTGTAATTTGATGCCTTTTGGAGATTTTTCCATCTTTCCTTGGCTTCGTTATGCACATTAATACAAATTTTTACCTGGGGTGCCCAAACTTTCGATCCCCACTGTAGCTCCCCAATGCTGGTAGCACTTATGCAGCCCCAGACCATGACACTCCCACCACCATCTTTGACAGTAGGCAAGACACACTTGTCTTTGTACTCCTCGCCTGGTTGCCATCACACTTTGCTTGACACCATCTGAAGCAAATAAGTTTATCTTCCAGTAATCCATGTCCTTAGTCTGCTTGCCTATAGCAAACTGTTTGCAGGCTTTCTTGTGCATCATCTTTAGAAGAGACTTCCTACTGGGGTGACAGCCATGCAGACCAATTTGATGCAGTGTGCAGCGTATGGTCTGAGCACTGACAGGCTAACCCACCACCACCCCACCCCTTCAACCTCTGCAGCAATGCTGGCAGCACTCATATCTCTATTTCCCAAAGACAGCCTCTGGATATGATGCTAAGAACATGCACTCAACTTCTTTGGTCAACCATGGCAAGGCCTGTTCTGATTGGAACTTGTCCTGTTAAACCGCTGTATGGTCTTGGCCACCATGCTGCAGCTCAGTTTCATGGTCATTGAATTATTATTCGTTTTTAAGCATAGAAAAATAATAAGCATAAAAGGAGTATCATGCAGTTAGGAAGATTATCCTCCTCTAAATACCCCAATAAGCATTATAATGGGTTACATGTTTTAGGTAATTGGAGTACCAAACCTATAAAGCTGTGGCTTCAGACCAGAAGGTACGTATAGGTGGACATTCTCAAACTATATGGTAAAACATACCCTCAATAGAGAGACATTTAGAGCAAGAGGGGGACAGGATTTTAAAACATTTTAAAAATTATATAGGGAGTATAATACGTGTGATGCAAGAATTTCACCTGAATGACTTTATCCCTAGAAGAAATAACTGTGGGGACCTGAAGAAATTTTCTGCCAGGCTTCCTCTGTTAGTTCATGTAAATCTCGCTTCCAGTGATCTTTTAGTTTTGAATTGGAGCAGTGAAGACTAATACATAGAAATAAGTTTACAATGTCCTGACTGGAAAATATCTTGTACCTGCTTGAAGACCTGTAGCATGACATTAGTTAATCTGAACTAAGCAGTGTGGAGTAGCTGTGGGTTTCTAAAATATACCATATTGGGGAGATTGTAGTTCCTTTTGAAATTCCAAGAAAGATTTGAAGTTGCTGTCTGTGGTCTGGGTGTCCTATGGGAAAAATTCCTATTTATTATTTTTCATTATATGGACACTCGGTCATCTCTTTGTTCAAAAATTTTATTGAAGTTTATCAAAATACGATGCATGAATATCGAACAGAATGGAAAGAAAATTAGGAAACGTTTCCAAATGCAAGCCATTGATTGCAAGTTGTAACAAAAAGCACATTTGATAACAATTGTACAAAAATACAGAGCAAAATACTAATGACCAATGAGGGTAGACCTCAGTTGAGGCAGGCTAAAGCAGGTTCATAGTTTACGGATGATGGCTGTGAATATAGCAAATCATAGGAACAGGAAGGACATACTCAATATGGGGGGCTGTTAGGTAAGTTGGTAATAGATGGTGGAATCAATGTGCAATCTTACACCCCATATGGTCTTCTGCAAATACACAAAGGATGTACTGGTAGACAGCTATCAAGATCAGCCCAAAACAGTATATCCAATGGGGAGTATAATGTCCAGAATAGTCTGGGATAAGTGGAGTGGTCATTGGTGTGGAAGTAGGGCTAAAAGCAAACAGGAGTAGGGGCTAAAAGCAAGCGGAACAAACTTCAAGAGAAGAGGGGAGAAAAAGGTAGGAAAGAGGTAGGAAATTCCAGGGAGAGAAAGAGATGAAAAAAATGGAGGGGGTAAGCAGGAAGGAGAGGGGGCTCCCTAGAGGAGACCTATGCAGCTGTAACTTACAGGCAGCAAATCATCAACAAGGGAGAGATCATAAGTTGACTATCTTGGTAGCAGGAGAGAGGCATCAAAGTCAGGAGGCAGATAATGGGTGATCCTGGGCTTTCACGATTTTTCATAGGGTGGCCTCAATTGACTGCCTCAATTTTACCATGGATCACTGCTTTAGTAATTCTATGTTCATTGCTAGTAAACATAATGAAGTGGATGTCCATGCTTTTGCAATGGTTTGTTTGGCTGCCGTGGTAATGAAAAAGTAAAAGTTTAAATTGGCAGTGGGTCAGAGCCATGAGTTTGTGGTTTAGGAGTGCCACTGTCAGGTGTAAGTGAAGTATCAAAAAGAGTCTCGTTGCAACCTCATAAGCATTGTGGTGGGTATTGTGGGAAAAATTTGGATATCCTGGTGGGTACCAGATACCATCTGGTAAGCACCTTATAATGAGTTTCCAGTGCTAAAGTGTTAGGTAAGATCTCTTTTCCATTTACTAACCTAGGTCGGGGGAAAGGATGGGTGACATAGAAGGTGCATTCAAAAAGTTCAGAGATAAGACCATGTTTATGGGGGGTCGGATTTGCAAGCTTTTCAAAGATTGTGAAGCTTGGGAGAGAAGAACCAATAGGTGTGCAGCGAGCAAAATAATCTTAACTTGTAGATATCTAAAAATTTCAGAAGTAAGACATGTGACTCACAGTGTAAATTGCGCTGTTCGCCATATTGCGTTCCACGCTGGAACGCATACGGCGACCGCGCAATGACATCATCGCCCGGCGCCGTGTGTGTTCTAGCTTGGAACGCGGAAGTGCCGAATGCAATCAGCCTGCATTCGGCTCACATGCCTCTCAAGTATAAACAGAATGGCGTGTATTACACACGCCGTTCTATTATTGTCAGCCGTAGCCGGCCACGCTACACTACAGGCACAATCGCTCCCCAATCTACAAGACTGCCTTGCTGCACTATATGGCCATCTAAACTAGTGCCTTCACTGCATCCATGCTGCCATTACTAGGGACACCCTAAGAGATCTTCCTTGCTGACACCCTGCACTACGGAATACTTGGCTGCTAGCATACTACAAGACTCATGCCCTGCAAATGGATAAGTAGCAATTCTTTAACTTGTAGTGCTTCAGAATTAACTGCTACATATATTACTTCTAAAAACAACTGCTGTAATTAACTCTGGCTTGCTTAGTATTTACATACTACTTGGGACTGTCCGTTTCTTTGGCTGTCTGCTGTGGAGTATCTTAAAAGGACATACACTCTCAAATTACTCTCAAATTACCTAAGCTATATTTGCCTCTCTTACGCAACTGTTAGTTGCCTACACTTTGCTTAATTACTATGTGCTTGACATAAGTTGTTACTTGTTTATGGGCCCATGCCCTAAGTTACTGAACATGTTCACCTTAACTTTTCTATGCTAGGGGTTGAAGGTATTTCATACCTGCTCCCTTAGTGGCCTAATGCATTTCTTTATGTTAAAGTGATATGATGTAGAGAACCCCCAAACTCCTGTTCTTTGATTGGAGTGAGGCCTGGGGTCCAGTACTGATAATCAGTTACATACAGATGTGCATTGGAATCTTCACGTGCATCATAATCTTTAAACGCTAGGGATTGGAGCATCTTGTAATGCGTCCACACTAGTAGTTCAACGCATTCCTATATGTGAGAGAGAGATGATGTAGAGAACCCCCAAACTCCTGTTCTCTGATTGGAGTGACGCCTGGGGCCCAATACTGAAATCTCACATAGAGAGGTGCATTGAAATCCTTTCTAACCGCAGTTGTGGTTCACTCCCGATCACCATAGTTTGGGACGCACAGTGTCGCAAAGTGTTTCATCTATCTAGCTGAGAAGAAATGGTGGGCTTTAAGCAGCCCCACATTTGATCATGCAACAAAAGAAGCGGAAGAAGACCAAGCTGGATAAAGGGAGGGGTTACGAAGAAAAGAGAGTAGGGGGTTATGGAGAGATTGGAGGCCGAAGCTGAGTTTAAGCCTAGCCCATATGGCAAGGCTGTGTGTGATGGGGATGGAGAAAGTTCTACATTGTGGATCTGTTAGCTATAAGAGATTTGCATTGAAAAGGGGTTGGAGTCTACAGCTTCTATTGCTACCCATAGTAGGGTTTCCTTAGTTGAATGTTATTTAGGTAGCTGCGCTGATTGAGCTGCGTGGTAATATTTGAAGAAGTTGGCCACTCCAAGACCATCTCTGATCTTAGGGGTGTATAATGTAGGTTTAGGCAATCAGCGACCAATTTTGCCCCAAATGAATTGAGCAGCCCTACATTGCAGGATCCGCAGGTAATAAGATGTAACCTGTACGTGTAGTACCCAAAGAGATAAAGAATTTTAGGAAGGATGGACACTTTAACAACAGTTATCCTGCCCATCCAAGCTAGGGGTAGATAAGACCAGTTTGACATAAGGTTGGTGAGGTGCGTAAGCATGGGGGTATAGTTGGCAGCATATAAGTCAGAGGGGTTGGCAGTTAATTTAATACCTAATAGAAAATGTCTGTGGGCCCAGAAAAAATGAAGAATTTCATGCAGTTAAGCGTGCAGAGTGGGCGACGGGGAGATATTCAGAGTGGTCGACTTTTGTGGGTTAACTATAAGGCCTGATATTCATCCAAAGCGGGATAGTGTGTCCAGTAGGTTAAGAGATGAGGTCAAGGGGAAAGTCAGGAACACAAGGACATCATCAGCAAAGAGGCAGAGTTTATGTTGGTGTCTGGCTAAATTCAGATGTTTGATGTTCGGGTTAAGCCCCATACACACTATCAGTTTTCCTGATGGTTTTCTCTTCAGGTTTACCAAAACCATCTAATATGAGGTCAAACCTTAAGCGTTTCAATTTGAATGCAATCAGGCAGGTCCTTGTACTACATGGTTTTGGTAAACCTGAAGAGAAAACCAGCAGGAAAACTGATAGTGTGTATGGGGCTTTAGAGTGGATCAAAAGGAATAGTGGTTCATTTGCTAAAGTACAGAGGAATGGAGAGAGAGGGCAGCCTTAGCAAATGCCTTATTCTATAGGAAAGAAGTCAGTACGAAAGCCTGAGTACTATACGTACACGCTAGGGTTTTGGTATAGGGCAGAAACCCATTGCAAAAAATGGGTTCTGAATCTTCAATAGCGCAACATATAATGTAGGTAAGGCCAGGAGAGTGTGTCAAATGTTTTTGTTAATGCCTAGGGGGGAAAAAGCAGAAGGGGATCTGACATTTTTGGGCTGTGTGGGCAAGCAGGGTTGCCCGACGTACTGTATGTTATCACCTGCTTGGTGAAAGGGGATAAACCTGGACCTGGTCTGGTGTTTGTGAATTTGGGTGCCAATGAAAGGATTGAGGCGAGTCGAGAGAACCTCCACAAGCAGTTTAATATCCAGGTTGAGTATGGATATCGCCTATAGTTGGGCCTTGTGTTGTCTTCATATTTGGTTTAGGTTTAGGGACCATGGAGCCACCGTGAGAGATTCTCAACAAAAAGAGTGGCCCTGTAAAAGTGAGTTGTAAGCCTCGATGGACAATTAGTTATCTCATTGAACACTTTACCATTTTCTTTTACCTGTGGCATAATATATTAGTAATCCCACTTTTTTTATTAAATCCAATGCAAAATCCAATGCAAAAAGTTATAATATACAAGCAGACCTTTTTATGAGAGACAACAATGTCCAAAACTTGGTATTTAGTAAACTATGGGATAAAAAGACATGCAGAATGTTTTCTAAAAGTAAAAGAGACAAATTTATTTTAATCCTAACAAAAAAGCTATGCAAATATTATAAATAAAATTAAAAAAAACTATGCAATTTATTTCCAATAATCACTACATTGGTGGCTGTCTTAATCAGTATTTTGAAAACTGTCAACTACCCTAAATTTGCAATAATTTCTCTGAATATACTAAGTGCAGAAAATTTATGAAGTATTTGGCAGGAATTATGCAAACATCCTCTGGAAATGGAAAACACCAAGATCGCATGGTTCTTTATGGGAATATAATAAACTTTTGGTAATATTATACAACTCAAGATACTGTCCCTTTAAAAAAAAATGTAAGAGCTTTCCTATCTATCGTTACTAAAATCCCAGATGATATTTCTATACAATGTAGGGATCCCCTCACTATGCAAATTACCACCCAATATCACTCTCATTAAAAGATTTATTGTAAGATTCTTTCCTTTTGCCTAAACTGCATGCTCTGAGCTCTAATACTAGGGACTATGGAGCATTTGTTCCAGGTTGATATGTATTAGATAACACTAGACAGGCAATCTCCTTAATTGACTTTGCTAAGCAATAAAATTCTTCATTGTTTCGTTGAGCCTCGTAGTAGAAAAAACCTTTCACAGACTGAGATGGATATTTATGTTGTCCACTCTGCAGGACATTGGCTTTCAGCTTTATTAAAGCAATTAAATCCTTGTATTCAAACCCAGCATTCTCTCTAAACCTTCTATTTGGCCCAGCACCCAGAATACAGCCAACAGCACTAGAAATCAGTGTCCATTGTCCTTTTTTACATGTCAACATTTTTAGAACCTCTTGCCTCTAGGATTATACAAATTTGAGATGGTACCAATTCACATCTCATACCCAATCATGAAGGCCTAACAGAGAGAATTTCCATGCAAACTGTAAAAGGACAAGCTTGGATAATTTAGGTATTATCGGCACCTTTTTTCCCTATATAGTCAGACCCGACCCCTCCCCCCATGAAGAAAAAACAAGTTCTGCAGAGATGGGTAAAATATAATATTTCATGGGTATGAGGTATTGCATCTATTAAGGTACCTATTTTGACAAATTTCTATATTTATTTGCTACCCAGCAACAGTTCCTCACCCTATTTCCTTTAATGCAAATAATAGGATTTTGGTACTTAACGTAAAATCCTTTTCTTTGAAGTTCATTGACGGACACAGGTCCTTTATACTTGACCTTAGGGTTATATACCTTCCTATCAGGAGAGGACTAGGCAGAATCATGTAACACATTAAAAAACAGCAAAGCTGAACAGTACTGCCCAGGGGGCGGTCCTACTGGTTATAACACCTCACACTGCATCCAGCAGCTCAGTTCATCCAAAAGCAGTATAAACATAGATAGTGGGGGTGGGTGCTGTGTCCGTCAATGAACTTCAGAGAAAAGGATTTTACGGTGAGTACAAAAATCCTATTTTCTCTTTCGTTCATTGACAGACACAGCTCCTTTATTCTTGACCTTAGGGACGTCCCCAAGCAGTGTCAAAAAACACGGGGTGGGAACAGCAAACAAACTCCACCCAGAACAACCAGAGCTCCTCAACAGGAGGAGTTGCAACCTTAACCACTTAAGACCCGGACCTTTAGGCAGCTAAAGGACCTGGCCAGTTTTTGCGATTCGGCACTGCATCGCTTTATCTGACAATTGCGCGATCGTGCGACGTGGCTCCTAAACAAAATTGGCGTCCTTTTTTTCCTACAAATAGAGCTTTCTTTTGGTGGTATTTGATCACCTAATTTCGAAAAAAATTCAATATTTTTTACTTTTTGCTATAATAAATATCCCCCAAGTGACCCACAGCTGGGCACTTAAAGAGGACGTACCTGTACGTGCTTGTGCCCAGCTGTGCCATTCTGCCGACGTATATGTGCAGGAGGCGGTCCTTTAGTGGTTAAACAGCCGCCTGCAAAACCTTGCGGCTGAAGGAATCATCCACAGATGCACTCACATCAACCTTGTAAAATTTTGTGAAAGTGTGAACGGACGACCATGTCGCCGCCTTACACACCTGGGAAAAGGACACCTGATGTCGAAAAGCCCAGGAGGCACCAATTGCCCTGGTCGAATGCGCCGTGACAGGAAAGGGAAGTGCCCGCCCTTTTAGGGCATAAGCCTGAATTACGATCTGTCTGATCCACTGAGAAATGGTGGCCGACGAAACCTCCAGGCCCTTCTTTGGACCAACCACCGACACAAACAGTGAGTCTGACCTCTGGAACTGAGCCGTAGCAGACATATACACCCGCAGAGCTCGGACCACATCCAAGGAATGTAAAGCAACCTCTTTTGGGTGCGACGGCCGAGGACACAAGGATGGAAGCACATGTCCTCATTTAGATTAAAAGCTGAAACAACCTTAGGAATAAACGAAGGCTGCGGGCGTAGCACTGCCTTATCCTTGTGGAGGATCAAGAAGGGAGACTTGCAAGACAAGGCTGCCAACTCAGAAACCCTCCTGGCAGATGTAATAGCTACCAGAAAGGCTACCTTCTGAGAAAGTGTCAATAGGGGAATCTCTCTAATGTTCTCAAACGGTAGTTTCTGAAGAACCTAAAGCACCAGATACAATTCCCACGGAGTCCGAACCGGAGGGGCCACATGCCGAACCCCTTGCACAAACGTACTCACCAGTGAATGAGCCGCCAAGGGTCATTGAAAAAAGACAGCCAAGGCTGATATCTGTCCCTTAATGGTGCTTAAGGCAAGTTTTTGGTCCACTCCACGCTGCAAAAACAGAAGGATCCTGGAAACCGAATAATTACGTGGACGCCACCCCATCTCTTCACACATAGAGATGTAGGCCTTCCACGTGCGATGATAAATCTTCCGAGAAGATGACTTCAGTGCCCTCAGCATGGTGGAAATAACCGAATCCGACAGGCCTCGGTCCCTTAGTACCTGATTTTTAACAGCCATGCCATTAAAGCCAGCGACTGTAAAGCAGGATGAAGTATAGGACCTTGCGACAGAAGGTCCTCTTGCATCGGCAGTTGCCAAGGTACAGCCGCCCGGCGAACTAAGTCAGCGTACCAGGGGCCCCGAGGCCAATCTGGGGCAATTAGAATCATGGGAACCCCCTTGGTCTCTACTGCGAAGCAGACGAGGAAGAAGTTTTAGCGGGGGGGAAAGCATAAATTAGCCGATACTGTCCCCACAAAGCCACCAATGCGTCTGTCGCATCCGCCCAGGGATCTTTTGACCTGGCTACAAACCTCAATACCTTCCGATTGAGTCGAGAAGCCAGGAGGTCCACATCTGGTGTGCCCCATCTCAGGCAAAGGAGCTGAAACACATCCGGGTGTAGTGACCATTCTCCTTGGTCCAGCATCTGATGACTTAGGTAGTCCGGTTGTCAGTTTTTCAGTCTGCAACTTGTCCGAAGAGAGAAAAACTCTTGCCTCTGAGGAGTCCAGAATCAAGCCCAGGTATTCCAGGCGGTGCGTCGGCACCAACACCAACTTCTGGAGGTTCAGTACCCAACCAAACTCCCGAAGAGTCTGACTGGCGATTGCCACATCCCCCTCTAATTCTGAGGAGGAAGCAGCTCTCAGAAAGAAGTCATCCAGGTAGCCCACGATTGCGATCCCCCGTTGCCTCAGCAAGGCCAGAATTGGGGCGAGCACCTTGGTGAAAACCCTTGGTGCCGACGCCAGGCCAAAAGGGAGAGCTACAAATTGGTAGTGATCATCCCCCACTGCAAACCACAGAAATCTCTGATGCCTTATGCATATGGAGACATGCAAGTATGCGTCCCAGAAAATCCCTTGGGTGGAGTGCAGCGACCACAGAGCGAATCGATTCCATCCTGAACCTTTGTACTTTTACAAAGGTGTTGAGGGCCTTGAGATCCAGGATTGGATGGACCCCTTCCTTCTTTGGGACTACAAGTAGATTGGAGTAGAATCCCTGAAACCTCTCCGGCAGTGGCACAGGTACTATCACCCCACGCATCAGCAGGTCCTGCACTGCCCCAAAAAGGGCGTCCCGACGAGCCGGAAGAAGATGAAGGTTGGAGGGGAAAAAATCTGTTTGGTGGACAAGAAAGAAACTCTATCTTGTACCCTGATGAAACCACTTCACAAACCCACTGGTCGGAAAGCAGGGAGGTCCACCGAGCTGCAAACTTGCGAAGGCGACCCCCCACACGAGAGTCGGGTGGGGCAAACCTTCATGCTATCACAGATTTGTTTGGCTTGCGATATTATGGACGCTTTTGTCCCTCAGCTGGCACCTTGTCGGCCTGGAAACGCTTACCTGCAGGCCCGGGTGAATGAAAAAACGCTTCTGAGCCGAAAAGGAGGGCCCTGGTCTACGGCGTGACTCCTTACCTTTTCTGGATTGTGGGAGCAGCATGCTCTTACCCCCAATGACATTGTTAATAAAGTCATCCAGCAAGGCTCCAAATAGCCCCTGAAAGAGCCCCTGAAAGAGCCTTCTTGGAAGTTTGGTCAGCGGACCAGCATTTTAGCCAAATCAGGCAATGTAGCACCACAGCAGATACTGAGGCTCTGGAACGCAAGGGGGGCTGTATGTAAGGCCGCATCGCAGACATACTTAAGGCCATGCACCAACTGGTCGGCCAGTTCCACGCAGACCGGGGAAGCCTGTTGCTCCACCACATCGTGGTGCAACACGTTTGCCCATTCGGTATATGTCTGGGACACCAGGGTCGTGGCCAACACTGGCCGTAATGCTGACCCCACTACTGTCTGCAGGGTCCTTAAAAGCAGGGGTTCCCTCTACCGGAATCGTGGTTGCCTTGTTTAACCTGGATACCGGGGGGTCCACAATCAGGGGAGATGTCCATTTTTTCAGGAAACTCTCCTCAAAAGGATAACGAACCACCATGCGTTTTGGAACTGAAATAGCCCACTGCGGTCATTCCCATTCTTTGTATATGAACTTATCAAAATAAGTTAGGTAGGGAAACACCTTAGCAGTGCGGGCCGGCTTGTGGGACCCAAAAGGGACATTATAATATCTAGCTTGAACAAGTGGGAGAGAGACTTGACCACACTTTCACACCAGCCCAACGCCAAAATATTATACACCTGTCATTAAAATCATCTATGTGTATAAAATACAGGAATCCAACTATAAGTTACTAACACGTTGTTATTACACCCCCTCAGTTCCAAAATGTTCCCGGAAGCCTCAGATCGCTGTTGGAGAGGCTGTGGGGAACAAGGGACTCCACAGCCTGTGGGGAACAAGGGACTCCACATTTTTTGATCATGCCCAAGTACTGGCAGGAAGTACAGAGGATTACCCAAAAACGTACTGAATATCAGATCTCAGATGACCCAGCCTTTTTCTTATTACAGTGCTCACAAGTCCCACTCAAGAAATATAAGAGCTCAGTAGTATGCCACTTGGTGAATGCAGAAAAAAAGCTGCATCTCCATGTGCTGGAAGGACTCAAGACCACCTCCCATCTCTATGTGGCTAAATAAAGTTAGAAGAGTGGGAATAATGGAAAATCTCCTACCCATGACATTAGATAGAAAGGAACAAGTTACTGAAATATGGTCCCCTTGGGAAGGATTCATACAGTCGAAAGAAGGGAAGAGATTACTTGAAGATGGGGAAGGGGAGTTTGGGAGGAAGGATTTTTTTTTGTTGTTTTGTGGGGAATGTTTGTACTTGCATGTATAATAGGATTAAAAATAACAGGAGAAAAAAAAAATAACAGGAGAATTGAAATCGTATGGAGAAACAATGATATAGAAATATGAGGAAACAGCTAGGCCTGGCTTAGAGGAATAAGTGTACAGGGAAATAGTAGACTCATAGGATACTACAGGGTTTATGGCATATATAAGATGTGACTGTACTAGAGATGTTGTACTATGTTTTCTCTCTTACGTTTCGCTTTTGCCTGTAAAGAATTTAAAAAACAAAAAATAAAAAACACTGCACCAAGAGCTTATTATACAGGTATAAATGTATTACAATATAATGTAGGATAGATGACTCTGTAACGGAGACAATGTGTTCTGGATGCCACAAAAATGCAATATTCATCAGAGCTAATAAAAACATAATGACAAAAGCCTTGTACACACGATAAGTGGGAAAACTGTGAGGAGAGCTTTTTTTTTTTTTTGCAAAATCTTTATTTTCATTTTCAAGTAATATTGACAATTTCACAATACAACATAGCCAAATAAAACACAACAACCAGGGGGGTGAGGGGGGAGAGGGGGGGGACAAAGGATAAGGGGAAGGGAGGAGGGATGGGGAAAGTGAGGGGCACACCCAGTCCGAGCTCGGACAACCGTTTCAGCAGTCCGAGCTCGGACAACCGTAACAGCAGGCAACAATATAGGGACAAAGGGCCACCCCGCCTGCCCTGAACATTCGATCCATGTGGGCAGGCCTCCCCACCAACTTAGTGGAGGGTAGCATGGCCAAATGCCCCTGCTCTTGGATAGATACAAAAATTACTCCCTTACTATGTAGCAGTTTAAATAAACCTGAGGTACCAAGAGTAGTCAAACAAACTGGAGACCGTCTCGGTAGCCTGGAAAAAAACACACCCAAGGGTCCCTTGGAAACAATACATGTATAAAAAAAAGAAGAAAAAAAAACTAAACAAGACTAAGCAAACAAATTCACAGCAAACAATTGAGAGAAGGGAGGGAGAAAGAGAATATTGAATTAGATGGGGAGAAAAGAAAGGGAAGGAGAAAAGTAGAGAAAGTAAGAGACAAGAAGGCATATGGACCAGCACCCACCGGATTCACTGATGGAATGAACCCACATTTAAGTGGGGTCTAGGGTATCTGACTGACGATGCGTCTGGACGAGTCTCCCGAAGGAGGGATCCGCTAAAGCAAGTAGTGCCTCATCCAAACTTGAAGAGAGCATGGCTGTGTCATGTACGTGGGCCTTCCACTCCGCCCATGTAAGGTCAAATTTTTTGCGAGTGTCTCTACAATTTGCAAGCCAGTTCTCTGCCTCCATGATCTCTCCCACCTTCCCCAACCAATCCTGTTCACTTGGAATATGCAAACTCTTCCAGTGAATTGGTATGAGACGTTTTGCTGCGTTGAGGAGGTGGGGGAGAGCATTGTGTTTGTACTGGGACAGAGGCATGGGGGGGGCATGGAGCAGAAAATGTTTAGGCAGGGCTGGAATATCAATGCCCAAACCCTCAGATATGTGTTTGTCAACCATGTCCCAAAGCGGTCGGAGCACCGGGCACTCCCACCAAATGTGGAGGAACGTGCCCTTCTGTCCACATACCCTCCAGCATCTGTCAGAGACCGTTGGGAAGATTCTAGCTAGGATAGTAGGTACCCTATACCACGCGTCAACAATTTATAGTTGTTTTCTTGGGTTTTAGCATCTACAGAACTCGTGTGGGTTAAGCGGTAGAGGTGGTGGAGTTGTTCGTCAGTAAAGTCGGACTGGAGGTCCCTTTCCCATTCCCTAACATAGTGGGGCCTGGGATTAGACGACGCATCCTCCAACATCCCGTATAGTGCAGAGATCATGTGGGACAATGGAGCAGCCGACGCCCATAGACGTTCAAATTCCGTCAGATTAGTTCTAATCTGCGCTAGCCTGTGGCATTTAGTGATGAAAGTTTCTAACTGGCAGGGTGTCCAAAAGTCAAAGGAAAATCTGCCATACCGAGCGCGTAAGGTGTCTAATGACGTCAGGACGCCGCCTTGGCCCACCTGTTAGTCTCTCAAATCTTGAGAGACTAACAATTCCATCCTTAGTCCACGTTTCGAGGGAGGCTTTCAGTTCCCCAGGGGAAAACCATGGATATCCACAGACAGGCACCAGAGGAGAAGTCCTCGGCGCCAGGGCTAGGCTGTCATTTGCTTTGTGCCACATCTTTAAGGAGTGAGTTGTTAGCGGGGAGACCCAATCAGAGAGCCCTCTATCTTCTGCTGGGACCCAGGGTGCATAGGACAAGTCCCGCTCCGCCATTGTCTTCTCTAGGGGGACCCACAACTTAAGGGACGCATGAAACTTCTAGTTCAGGATGCGCTGTACCCAGGGGAGGGCTGGGCCGGGGGGCAGGGTGGCAATTGCCTCCCAGGCCATTCTAAATTATTTTCAAAATGGCCCTCATCCGCTGCCCTCTACCATTTTCTTTTTTATTCTGCACTAGGAAGTCGGGCTGTCAAACTCCCGATGGGTGGAAAACAGAGCAGCGCAGTGGAAACTACAACTCCCTGGGACCAGATTCTTGGAAGCAGGCAGAGGCAGTGTGTGCCAGGGAGTCAGGATGCAGGGCTGCAGGGCTGGCTGCAACTTGACCCCAGGACCATTACCCCCCCCCCAGGAGGCCGTGGCCTGCAAGGACCTGCTGAGTTGAGATCACAGAGGTGAACCCCCCCATCTCCCCCCCCCCATACACCCCATGTAATTTTCCCAATGATCAGGCTGAATTAATGGGAGCTGGAGTTGGCTGCACTGATGGGCACTGGCGAGGCTGCATTAAAAAAAACAGGTGGGCCATGGATGATGAGCTCATTTGGTGGTTCAATGGGCCACTTGACTGGACTTTCCCCCCAGGCTTAAGGCTGCCAGCCCTCCCCTGGCTGTAGCGCAATTGCCTGATAGTACCAGTAAATGTTTGGTTTTCTTAAACCCCCCTTAGCTTGGATCTTTGTAGGATTGCTATGGCCAGTCGAGGTCTCCTACCCCCCCACACAAATTTTATGAAAAGGCTTTGTAAGACCGCAAAGAAGCGTTTCGGTAGGCGTATAGGTATCATTTGCAGGAGAAACAGGATACGGGGTAGTACAGTCATTTTCAAAATATTTGTCCGGCCAACCCAGGTGAATAGTGCCTTATCCCAATTCTGAAGGTCCTGAGAGATCTTCTTTAAAAGGGGGACATAATTCTGAGAGTATAGAAAATCCAATCGGTTCGTAAGCTGGATCCCTAAATATTTCATAGAGGAGGCGGACCACGTAAAGGGGAAGGAGTCTTTCATGGAGGACGCTAAAGTAAGAGGAAAGTTGGATGACTCTCCATACTCATTCAGCTCGCCCATCAAGTTTGGCAACGAGACAAGGGGATCAACCACATGAAATAATATGTCGTCTGCATAAGCAGAAAGCTTGTGTTCAAGAGAGCCTACATGTACCCCCTTGATGTTTTGATTCGATCTGACCCTGTGTAGCAACGGTTCCAGGACAAAAGCGAACAAGAGGGCTGAGAGCGGACACCCCTGTCTCGTGCCATTCCGGATAGGGAACCCCATGGAGAGGCCACCATTCACCTTAACCTGGGATGTAGGGGATACATAAAGCGTGGAGATCCAGCGTAACATGTGCGGGCCCAATCCTGATCTTTCAAGAACTGCGTTGAGGAACTGCCTATCCACGCGTTTGAATGCCTTCTCCGCGTCAGTGGAGAAGATCAAGTATGGAGGCATTCGATCGCGTGTGTGCGCCCAGTGAATAGGCTGTATAGCCCTGTTTGAATTGTCTCTGGCTTCCCGCCCCAATATGAAACCTGTCTGGTCGGCATGGATTAGGTCAGGGAGAAGATGTTTTAAGCGGGTAGCCAGAATTTTAGAGAAGATTTTAAGGTCTGTGTTTTGGAGAGAAATCGGGCGATGGCTCTGTGGTTGGGTAGGGTCTTTGCCATCCTTTGGAAGCACCGTGATGTGAGCTAACAAGGTTTCCCGAGGGAGCTGCCCAGAGGTCGCCAGGTTATTAAGGAGAGCACAAAAAGTGGCCTGCAATTTATCAAAGAATTTCAAATAGTACGCCTTAGTGAAGCCGTCGGGCCCATGACTTTTGCCAGAGGGCAGGGACTTGACAGTTGCCAAAAGTTCAGTTGGGGAAATGGGGTGTTCTATTCCTGTTGCCTGTTCTGGGGATAAGGTAGGGAGCCCGATCGAGGAGAGGTACGCAGCGATTCTATTCTGTTTAAGGGTCACTTCTGCCGGAGAGGAGGCGGCCTCCAGATTGTATAAAGATTCATAATAATCGCGGAACAAGGAAGCAATCTTTGAGGTGTGCTGAGCTGGTTCACCCTTAGGGGAGTGAAGCTTATGTACATGAGCCACAAGTCCCTTTTTTCGAAGAGCGCGTGCCAACATCCGGCCGCACTTATTGCCATGCTCATAGTATGCATGGGCTAAGTAACATAGTTTACGGTTAATTTTCCGGTCTAGTAACTTTGCAAAAAGCTGTCTGAGTTCGTTCAGACGACGGAGCTCAGCTGGATCTGATGTCCGTTTGTGGCTAAGCTCAGCTTGGCACAATGCCTGTAGTACTCTCTGGAAGTCCGCGTGAGGAGAGCTTTTGGCTGGGAATCCCAGCCGTGTATATGCTCCTCACAGTTTTTCCTATGTGAAAAACTGCGATGGAGCAGGATTCCTGGGCCAAAGTTGCATCGCAGTTTTCCTGTCTGGAAAACCAGCCGCGTGTAGGGGAAAAACTGAACCAAGCAGGTTCTCGGCTCCATCGAGCGGGATTCCCGGGTCAAAGCTCCATCGCAGTTTTCCTGGTGGGAAAACCGGCCATGTGTAGGGGAAAGACTGAACCGAGCAGGTTCTCGGCTTTCCCCTCTGGGATTTCTGAAGGGAACTTTTCCCATCGGAAATCCTGTACGTGTGTACAAGACAAAAGATCTATTGTATATGAAGCTTCAGAACTTACCATTTTGAAATGTGATAAAGTTCAGGTGCGAGCCTGAGCCTCATTAAAGTCAAATCTTTAAAAACAGTTCTGGACATTTTCTGGGTTATTAGCCAAGGGATTGTTAAACACATGGCACAGGGCAGATGGGCACTGCCCTCGGAAACATGTACCAAAGCAATAAAACATTTGAAAAAAAATTGTTTGGCTGGGAGCAAAGATTTCAGAAGTGTTTTGAGTGAAACATTAAAAATGCTAAACTTCATTAAATAACATGCTTGGGAAATGCCCTGACCCTGACTATGAAGTGATGCATCTGTGTGAAGTGTACAACCAAATACAGCAGCACTGACATTTACAAAGAAAAAAGTGTGTTTAAATTGTCGTCAAAATGACAGCTCCAGCAGCTTTCTTTGGTTTGTAAATAAACAGCAGGGGATTCCATTCATCTGTATCAGACCCTTAAGCCAGCCATAGACAGAGCGATTTTTTGTGCAACCGCAGGTTGCAGGAAAGAAAATTGCTCTGTTCCCCAATCAACACAGTCATTGCTAATGGGGGAATTTGTACAATGGAGTCAGTGTGTTCTCTCGGCAGGGAAGTGGCACTAGCAATAACCGCGTGTAAAATCCAACAGAATTGTGTTTGTATTATGTATGTATTGCTTTATATATTTTAGTTGTTTTAAATTTTTCTCTATGGAATACTATTTTATGTCCGTTCTTTTGTTTTTTCTCTTCTACCTGTGTAATTTTTTTAGCTATTGAGATAGCTTGTAATTATAATTACATGTGTACTGATAGCCATCCTAATTTTGAATTGTTTACAAAATATTTTACATTTTGATTAGACATTTTTTTACATAATGTGGAAAAAATAGATATCCCGCTGTTTTATAAATCATTACTAGCCCTTTTAAATATACCCTGCTATTAATACAGCTTAGCACTATGCTCCCCGCACAAAAGGATAGTCATCTAATCACAAAACTAATCAACAAATTACTGACAGAATATTGGTAAATACTGTACATGCCTGTATACAATGAATTACCCAAAACATTTAATTATACAAATAAATTAATAAATTACTCTAACCAAATATTTGATAATCAACATTTATAACCAGCAATCAAACTTTTACAATATAAAACATATCAATAAACTATATACTCAATCAGCCTAAATAAATGATTATATCAAATTGTTCTACTCAGTAAAATAATACTATCAATTAAGTAAGTAACTACCAGTTTTACCATTATTAAATTGTTAAAGCTAAACAACCTAATGAAATGGTTACTTACATACATAAGTAGATCAATCTATTACAAAATTAATTTAAGGGTTAACCCATAAACCTGTTCTTGTCTTCTATAATTAGACCCTAATCAATTAAATAAGAACCTATCAATAAACCTAATGTAACCTAACTCTTTTACTCTAAACATGTCTGCCTACTAATGTAATAAGAATAAGTGCTGGAGGAACAAAGAATTAAGTTGATTTGATGTGAAAATAAAAAAAATTTTCAGATACTGCCCAGGTACAGTTTGCAATGGATCACAACTCGAATCAAAAAGTAACCATTCAATTCTATCAATAATAATATTTGTATACAGATAGTAAGAGTATAATTGTTGCCAGCATATAAATAAAAACATGTGTTCATTATGGTACAAACATTAACAAATTGTATTTGAGACTGTCTTCAAAATTTCAACTTAGATATTCTGGTATATGAAACAGCATTATTATTTCTTATCTGTAATGTTCCATTTAACTAGTATCTGCATCCAGCTTAATGTTTATATTAAAACTAGAGTATGGTGTTGCTAATTAAAAAAAAATCCTGCTTTCAAAGTTTTTGGTGCATCATTTTTATAGGGATGAGTGGTTGTAAATTTAAAGTAAGATGCATTAAAAATGCACTGCACCAAATGCAAAAATGCAGAGCTATGAGTGGGCCTTTAGATTTATATTATTTCAAAGAGTGTACAGGTACACAGTACATACGGCACTCCTAGGAGAAGTGCAAAGTTCCTTGTTCCATTGGAATTTTCATCTGTATCTGTAGACCAACAGGCAGGGTCGCCATCAGGGGGGTACAGGCAGTACACCTGTAAGGGGCCTGGATGGCAACCCCCCTTTTATTTTTTATTAAAGGGCCAATTTTTTTTTTAGGGGTCCGGAGGTCCCTAGGGGCCCGGAGGCCCCCCGGGCCCCAGATGGCAACCCCCCTTTTTTTTTATAAAAAAATATATATTTTTTTATATATTTTAATTTTATTTTTTATTAAAGGAACAATTTTTTTTAGGGGTCCGGGGATCCCCAGGGCCCCGGATGACAACCCCCTTTATTTTTTTTAAACATTTTTTTATTTATTTTATTTTATATTTATATATATATATATATATATATATATATATATATATATATATATATATATATATATATATATATATATATATATATTATTATTACTATTAAAGGGCCCAGAGGTCCCCAGGGCCCCGGATGGAAACCCCCCTTTTTTTTTTAAAAAAATGTAATTTGTTTTTATATTATTTTTTTTATTTTTATTTCTTTATTTATATATATATATATATATATATATATATATATATATATATATATATATATATACTTTTATTAAAGGGCTCAGAGGTCCCCAGGGCCCCATGTGGCAAACCCCCCTTTTTTTTTTTTTTTATAAATCTTTATTTTTTTTATTTATGTTTATATATTTTTTTTATTTTTTTTTTATTAAAGGGCCCTGGATGACAACCCCCCCTTTTTTTTATAAATGTTTTTTTTTTATTAAAGGACCCAGAGGGCAACCCCCCTTTTTTGTATTTTCTTTTTATATTTATATATATATATATATATATATATATATATATATATATATATATATTATTAAAGGGCCCAGAGGTCCCCAGGGCCCCACATGGCAACCCCCCTTTTTTTAAAAATAAACATATATTGTTTATATATTTTTTTTATTTATTTTTTTCTTTTTATTAAAGGGCCCAGAGGTCACCAGGGCCCCGGATGGCTACACCCCTTTTTTTTATACATATTTTTCTTTATTTCTTCTTTTTTTTGTAAAGGGCTCCCCCCCCACTTCTCAATTCGCGGCAGACCCCCCCCCCCCCGCTTCTCAATTTCAGGCGGCAGCACCCCCCCCCCCCCCACCTGGTTCTCTGCTCCAGGGGGCCCATGCCTGAAGCTGTGTGAGGGGCCCCATAATTCCTGATGGCGACCCTGAGTAATGGATGAGGGAACTGGATGGATGAACAGGAGAAAGGACCAAGATCTGGGTAGGATTACCTCAATGTAGAAGAAAACGAACAGCAGGGCACTGAGGTCAGTATAAAAATAAGCAGCACACTTACATCGACATTTGCATGAAACAGATAGGGAACACCTGAGAAGAAGCAGCTGTAATCAGTGTGAGGCTGTAGGCCTCACTGAGCAAACAGAGAAGTAATAGGCTTAAAAAGCCAAAATGCCAGGAAGCGGAGGAACATGGGAGGGGGAAAACATATTTAATCAGTTGCTTCTTTTCCTGTTCTATGGATTTTGTTGTATACTGCCTCTTATGTCTCTGTGTTCTGCTCTATATAGGCAGGACTATTCATTCAGTCCTGGTATATTTTGGTGAACACAGGAGATGCATTGAGGAAGTCAGCACTGATCATAGTGTTCCCCATCATTCCACATACACTCATGATTGCTCCACCAATGGCCTTCGAGTTTGGGTTTTCTAACAAATACCTCTCCTGTGACTCTGTGGCAGAGAGGTTTCACCTTTTGAATTTATCATCTCAATACTCACCAGGAGGCCTCAAAGAGGAACTTGAGGTGTCAACTATTTTGTAGCGAGCACTCGGTTTCCTTTCTGTTCTTATATATTTTTCAATCTTGATAAATAATCCCAGCTTCTGTTATTATGTACCTATTGCTACATACAGTACCATTCAGCCTAATTTGATTAGAAATGCATTTGTGCATTTTGTTCTCTTTCTTTTTTACATAAGTGCATATATTAAATTTTCTAGACATATTTCCTTTTATACATCGCTATTTTTATTTATATATTTACATTTGCAGAGAGGCAGCTGCGGGGAGGTTAGAGGTGTAGTGCAAAAGTGACAGCTGGGGGAGTGGGGAGATTTGTTAAAAGGTAAGAGCTGTGAGAACTGTGAAAAAAGAGGGGGGGGATTGTGAAGCACGGGGGGGATTATAAAGAATGGGGGGGGGATTTCTGAAGCATGGAGTGGGGAATTTATAAAGAATGGAGGACGTTTTTAAAGTGTGGAGGGGGGAATTGATGAAGAATGGGGAATTTGTGAAGAATGGGGGAATTTATAAAGAATGGAGGGAATTTATGAAGCATGGAGGGGGAAATTTGTGAAGAATGGGGAGAACTTGTGGAGGTGGGGAATTTATAAAGAATGGGAAGAATTTGTGGACAGAGGAAGAAGAGGTGAGCTGTGGACAGAGGAAGAAGAAGTGAGCTGTGGACAAGGGGGAGAAGAGGTGAGCTGTGGACAAGGGGGAGAAGAGGTGAGCTGTGGACAAGGGGGAGAAGAGGTGAGCTGTGGACAAGGGGGAGAAGAGGTGAGCCGTGGACAAGGGGGAGAAGAGGTGAGCTGTGGACAAGGGGGAGAAGAGGTGAGCTGTGGACAAGGGGGAGAAGAGGTGAGCTGTGAACGAGAGTTGTGGAAGTGAGCTGTGAATCGGAGGCACAGAGACGTGGAATAGATGGTTACCTTGGGTAGGAATATGTAAATATTGTCACTTGTGTTGATTTGTTTCTGTGCCTGGTGTGATATGCACACCTCAGCACTGCACAGTATGCACTCCAGAGGCCTCTGTGTTATTCGCTCCTGAGTGCGGTACTCTGTGCCTCTTGTGCACAGCGCAGATTAATTCATGTTGATTTACATCTCTCCTCGGGGAACGGTGTGGTTGGGGGCAGGAAGTTGGCTGGGGAAGGCGAGTTCCTGCACCTATTTTCTGAGAAAAAAAGCCCTGGTTATGCTATTACAGCAGACTATCCCACACAGATATACAGTGGCAGGGTGGCCCTCCTGTGCGAAATCACGTACTTGTACATGATTTCATGCACTGGGTCCAAGGAGCACACATGCACCACCGCTGAATCGCTCCCACTGTGACTGTACACAGCAGAAACCAATCAGCGGGTCCAGTGGACCCATGTTCACCAGCACCCTGCGATAGTTCTCAAGAGAGGAAGAATGGCGGTCTACCTATGTAAACAAGGCAAACCGCCATTCTGTAAGAGGGGAAGATGGAGATCTTGTGTTTCTGCTAAGCATGAACACAGATCTCTGTCTTCCTCCAGTCAAAGCACCCCCCACACAGTTAGAAAGCACTCCCTAGGAACACATTTAACCCATTGGTTGTCCTTGATGTTAACCCCTTCCTTCACCCTGCAATCACGTGCAATGCACATGGTTTCGATACGCTACTACAAGTTTTTAAGGGTTAAAACAGGCAGTCAGGAGGCAATACAACTCACTGCCTATCAAATGCACACTGAAGAGTGATCTGAACTCAATTTGCTTTTAGGAGACCAAAGCATGTGTGAACAGGCCCTAACTTTGTAGCATGACACAGGATGTAGGGACTGACCTATGTTAGACACTTGTGAACACATGCAGGAACTACACAGACACCAGCAGATAAAAAAAAAAAGAAACGAAGGTATTATCTGTAATCTCTATGAGAGGTATTAAATATCTGTAAGTGTTACACTTATATGTCATTTTGCTTTTATGTACTTAGCATACAATGTAATGTCTGATGCTAGGTCAAGTGTCCAAATCATGTAAAACAAATATAAAAAAATCAATGTACAAATTACATGATGGAAGCCCAAATGTATAATGATAAATATGCCAATATGGTGTGAAAAAAGGCATTATTCTAATTCGTTTTTCCCAAGTAATTTACTTATTGTTCAGTACATCCTAATGTGTTATTTTAAATCATATAGCCCCCTGTGCTTAAACTAGTCTTTCAGAACTGTTCAATCATTTGCCTTGTCTTGGAATGCATTAAAATATAAATATTTAAAAAAGAACAAAAAACAATATGGCTCATAGTAGGTGAACGATGACCTCATTTAAAGTGGAACTACGCAGCATCTGAGCACCACAAACCAAAAACACAATTTGATAAATTTTTAATATTCAAAGCAAACTAATTCATCCATGTCTCCATGCTTTAATTTGCTGAGAAATCACTTTGAAAAACACTCCCTATCATTTCTGGCCATGGCATCTAGAGTAAGGGGAAATGATTCATGAAACATTTACTTCCTGGAATCCATCTGCAGGCAAAGCAAGCAAGAAGGCGTGCTTAGCTGAGGAAACCCCTCCTGAAGACTCCTGGGATGCCGAAGCCTGCAAACCAGGAAGTAACTGAAGAAATATAAAGCAAAGGTTTAATACAAGTAAATATGATATACTTTCCTATCTATTTACCACTGCTAGCAGCATACGGATTAAAAATAGTTCATGTTGATTGAGAGAGTTACCTTCCACTTGAAACAATCTTTTTAAATGTAGTTAGCTTCAAGACCCTCAAAATATTTGTTTTGATATTATTGTTTAGTTTAAAGAACTGAAGATTTTTTGGAAATGCTCACACTTTGGCTTCATGTACATGGGACGTTATTTAACCTCTTCTGAACGATTTAACTTGACAGCTAGAAACCCGGAACCGGCATCTAAAAACATCAGTTTAGCCATGTTTACATGCCGCATTTAGCCACACTTAAATCTAGAAGCGTTTGTTAAAAAAAAAAAAAAAGATTATTATAAAAAAAATATTTTACCGCATTTAGCAATGTTTACAAGCTGTTACAGCCATTTTGTGTTTCATACGCTTCTGAACATGCGTCTGAACCCATTTTTTTGCATTCCAAAAAATTATTTGTATACTCAACTGCCTATAAACTACTATAAATGGCCCTGTGTACATGATTAAGTGGCGTGACCAGCCACGTAACGCGTGAGGCAAGCTGCGAGCCGTCGGTGAGCAGAGAAGTTCATTACATCGGAGTGAGTGTTTTATTGCCTTTTATTAAAGTCAGTTTGCGATTTTACACATTGTGAGCCTATTCCTCCTTACATGCACCTTGTGGGAGCCATTGAGCCAATGAAAGAGGGAGTGGAATTGTGATCAAACGCTGCTGCTGTGCTTGGAAGTAAAAGTGATCTGCAGACATATTGGGGAAGTGAAGCTGCGGCCAGTGGGAATTCATAAGGCTTATTATAAGCCTCTTAGAGGTGAGAGGCTGGTGTTACTGGTCACTTGAAGTGGAGCACGTTTTTTTGGATTTGTCCTTGAGCACTGCACTTTAAGAATAATCCTGTGGACAATTTAGTACCTTCGGGCTGCATGTCTTGGATTTTTTCCCTGGATTGTTATCCTGCACATTATCATTTCACAATTGCATGAAGACTTTTTCACTATATTTTCTTAATATGTTTGGACTTCAGTTATATTGATTTACTTATTGGATGAAATTAGCTCTGTTGTACTTTATTAGCACTTATCACTTTATGCACTTTATATATTTATTGCTGCACATAATTTATTTATTGTATATTTTTTCATTGATGTTATCACTGGTATATTTATTGGTTATTAATTTTATATACATCATCAGTGAGCACATTGCACGTTATTTGCTAGGTTATTTATTTGTGTAATTATTGGTAAGCGCCCCAACACCCCCCATTCCTCATATACTATTAGTGTGCGAACATTACTTAGTTGTGGCCGCTGCCTAGTTTAAAACAATTAGTTCACTGTAGTTATTTTGGTGGATTTATATTTAGTATTAATTAGTAGCTATTCTCAGTTATTAGTGTGGTTTGCGCATTAGTTTCCCCCATTGCTCATAACAGAGGAGAGTTCAGGGGCAGCTGAAAAAAATGCCCACCTGCTCCAAAATGTCCGTTTACCAGCAGCAGTGTACATGAGGCCTTTAGGAAGTCAGTTAAACCTCAGTTTCTGCAGGCTTTTTAAATTTTTTATTATATTCCTGCATTCTTGCAAGGATTTTGTCGTGCAATAAAGCGTTGCTCAAAGTTCATGTAAACAAAACAATAAACGTATTTTATTTGCTCCCTTTTAATCTGTTACAAGTGTTTTGTTGTCTTTTCTTTAAGTGCATAAAATACTTGTTGATCCTGCCATAAATCTTGTGAGCTAATTTCTTTCTAACTTTCTTATCACTCAACATTGTACCTAGCTATCTCTGTGGACTGCAGAACGCCTCTATATGTCAAAGGGGGGGGGGGTCTATTTTGTAGTCCATATCAGGAACAAGAAGTGTCTCCTAAATATACAGTACAGTAAGTGATGTCACCTTAGGGCATTAAATGTATTGCCACTAACTGCAATTTCTTACGTTTCTGTTCTTGGGTTTAGGTATGTTTTAATTGAATGGCATGTAGGTTGCTAAAGCACTGTGGGGGTCATTTACTAAAAGCAAATCCACTTTTCTCTACGAGTGCACGGCAAGTGCATTTGAAAGTGCACTTGTTAGTACAGTGGCTGTAGTTCACTGTAGAATTGAGGGGATGCTCTAAAATTAGGGGAAGCTCTGCTGAATTTATCATCCAATCATGTGCAAGCCAAAAAAACTGTTTTTTTATTTTCCTTGCATGTCCCACTCAGATCTACAGCGACTGCACTTGAAAGTGGATTTGCCTTTCGTAAATAACCCCCTGTGTATCATAAGCAATTGCCATTTTTTATTAAATACTTGTATTGCATTTATTTTATAATTTTTTTGCATATCAGTGCTGTTCTTCTGCATCCACTTCCTATGCACTCCAGCAGTGGCAGGATGGCATTTCTCAGGACGGGTTTACTGATGGTGACAACAGTGGCCATGCCTGTATAATGTGTGTTGAAACTGTCACCTTTAGGCTCCATCAGAAGCATGTGTAAAAGTTTTAACCCTTTCGTTGCCAGGTCCATGGGGGGGAGTATTGCACACAATCCGGTGGCTGCAGTCACCGGGCTTGTGTGTGAAACTGACAGGCAGACTCCTGGTTGCCGCCCAATCACTTCCACACTCCCCCGATACCAGCATCCCCCGCTCCCCACGTGTGCACTCCCGTCATGCTCACCAGGCTCCGCTTGGCCATCAGCGGGCCCGGGACAGTCATGGCAGGTGCTGGCGGGTAGAGGGGAAGGAGAAGAGCGGATACACATCTGCTCTCCTCCCCTTCTTGCAGTGACGTCCATTCTTTGTGTCCCCGGCTCGCTTTGTCGGTGTAGGATGTTTGCATTGCAAAACATTCAGTGAAATACAGGAGAGATATGCAGGGACTTTTAGACCCTGCATATCTCAATAAAGAGTACCTGTCACCAAAAAATAATCACATAGGGGACTGTTTGTCCCCTATGTGATGGAAAAAAAACAGTTACTTATTACAAATGTTTTTGTTTTGTGAAAAAAAAAGTTACACGCAAGCACATAAAATCCCCCCCAAAAATATTGAGGCACCCCCACAAATACACACGCACGCATGCGTCGGGGCGCCTACACGTGAAACCGTCAATTGCGTACGCTGGAGTGAGAGCAATATTTCTAGCACCAGACCTCCTTCGTAACACTAAACTGATACCTATAGGGGGGCTTTGAAGCATTGCCTGTAGAAAATATAGGGTACTGAAGTTTGATGCCATTTCTCAGGCACAAAAACAATTCAAGGTTTGGCATGTTGGGAATCTGTGTACTCGGCATAACCTCATCTATTATATTTTACCAAAAATTGTGGGTAATTTATTGCGTTTGTTTGCCTAAAAGTTCACGTTGTGTTTTTTACTGAAATATTGCGTTTCCTAGACCTTTGCAGTAATATCATCAAAAATTGGAACTACCGCTTTTTTATTCTTTAGGGTGTCTGCTTTCAGAAAATATAAACGTAGGGAGAAAAAGTTGCGCTACTTAGAAAAAATACAGCAGCCGGCATCAACAATATGGCATATTGTACAACAAAATAAAAAACAGAATGATGCAGCGCTAATTGAACAATTGAATAAATTCAGTCTCAAGTATAACACGTGAAAGTGTCTATATAAATCCAAGAAAACGAGTGAACAGTGAAATGGCACACTGGAGTGGCCTAACAATGGTGGAGTGAGGAGACACACGCTGAGCTGAGCTATACCTCACCTCTCCTCACTAAATACTAAATAGATTGAATGTTATACAAACCTGGAAGTTTTTTACTTGATCTAATGCAGAGCTGTAATGAGAACTTGAACCTGAAGCAGTGAAATTCGTAGGCTTTTCTTAGCCCTGGAAGCCCGGAAAACTATTGGAAATCTCTGGCAGCCTGAAAGCCCTGAAAAGTCCTGAGAAGCCCTGAGATAATTTCACCTGGTTATCATTTTTTTTTCTGACTCGTTTTGGTTGGTTCCTCACAACCGGTGAGTAGAGACAGTTCAACAGCTGAGCGTGCGGCGTCCAGCGTGTGATGTGTGTGAGAAGGTGGGAGTGAACCTGAGAACAGAAGACAGGGAGCCGATACACACACACCGCTGCGCTGTGAGGAGAGGGAGAAGTCAGCTGTGTGCTGCGTGTGAGAAGCGGGGGGGGGGAAGCGGACCCCCCCAAGACTATTGATGTGACTGTGGCTGTGAGTTAGCACCACAGGGTTGAACAAGGGACCTCGAGGCTTGGGAGAGAGACGGGAAGAGTGCGGTGAGTACAAAGTGGCTGTACATTCCTAAGTTGCCAGTAAGAGGCCAGGTAAAAAAAAAAAAAAAGAAGTTACAAGGAAATGTGAAATGTGAAGAGGAGTAGAGGAGTCTATGAACCTTTGAACTTTTGAACTTATAAATCTAAGTAAAAGAAGACGGGCTTGAAAGGGCTGGAGGTGGGAATTCATTCCTAAGCTGTACATTCCTAAGCTGCCAGTAAGAGGCTGGTATACGGGCTGGTATATGTTCTGGAATATACGGGTGATCACATCAGGACTTTTTTTTTTACTGACTAAATAAAGTTTAAAAAAGAGACTTAAAAACCGGTGGGACTAAGCAGTATTTATCTTGCTGGCAGCAGCGGGATGAATGTAGCAAAGAAAAAAAAGGAAGCAATCCCACAGCAAAAGCAGCAACAAAATTCAACAAAAACAATACTGACCCCTCTGACACAGCCAGAGATCAAAGACTATTTCTTACGTACAAGAGCAGCAACTGCCACAGCAAGAGCCTCAGTGCTAGAGACAAGGGGGACAGAATATCCGGAGATCTCGAGAGCAGCACCCCGGATGAGCCTTACTACACCACAGGCCACGGAAGGGGGGCAAGAGCAGGAGGAGATAAATAGCTGGGAACATAAGAACATGGCGGAAAATAATATAGGTGGAATAGATTTAATGGCGATTTTACAGGCATTACCAACCAGGGATGAGATGGCGATCCTTCAGGCCCTCCCGACAAGGGATGAGATGGAAACATTGGTGACCCGACTTGAGGAGGGACATCGGAAAGAATTGCAATTAATTAGATCTGAGATGCAAGCACTCTCAGATAAAATTTCAGAAGAAGGGATACGGGTGGTGAAGTTGGAAGATCGGGTAACTGAGCTAGAGGAGATAAGGAAAAAAGAACCCCCTTATAGACCACAGAGCTCGGCTATACATTTGAAATTCGAAGAGATCGAAGACAGAAGTCGGAGATTAAATCTTCGGTTTAGAGGGATACCGGAAGAAATTGAGGGAGAATCTCTACATAGAGTTGTTCAAACAATATGCCAGCAGCTAGGGGCTGAATTAATAAAGGAACAGAAACAGATTGAATTTGATCGACTACATAGGGCCCTGGGGCCACGGCCCAGCGATCCGGCAAGACCCAGAGATGTGATAGGTCGTTTCCATCATTATGCACATAAAGAAATAATTAGTCGCAAGGCATGGGAGGCAAAGATAATAAAGTTTGAAGAAATGGCAATAAAGATTCTTCCAGACCTTTCATGGGCCACGTTACAACGGCGAGCACAATTACGCCCACTCCTGGAAAAAATTAAATCAGTAGGTGGGACCTATAGCTGGGGATACCCGATCGCATTATTTGTTAAGAAAGGGCCACTTTCATTTTTACTATCTGAACCGTTAGAGCTTCCAGAGATGTTCAAATTTTTGGGAATAGAAAAGTTGGAGGTCCCAGATTGGCTACGGCCAATGGACAGACCACGTCGGAAAGGTGGCCTACAAACAACAAAGGATCGAGAATCACAACGCAGAGGAACAGAAGAAAATCGGAATAAATCATAGGGACTGGGCAGGGGATACTGAAAACTGTGAATCTTTTTTTTTTTTTTTTTTTTTTCTTTCTTTTCTCTTTTATCCTTCTCCAAGACAAAATAGATGAATATACAGGACTATTATGGCTCCCCCCGGTACTAAATTGACTAGATGGTTGGCCTTTCTTCTTTTTTTTTTCTTTTATATGCCTATCTTCTAGGCCATCCCCCTGCCCCCTTTTCTTTTGTTGTTTCCCTTTAATGTGGAAGTCCCCCCTCCACCACCACACTTTAAACATTCCCCAGAAGCAATTTATATAGGGGGATACGAGGAGAAAGGGAAATATGGACTGACTGTATGAACTGTATGCACCTTCATTGTGGTTCTTCTTTTTTTTTTTTTTTTCCTCTTCCCCCCCCCCCCCCATAATTTTATTTATATTTATACTTATAAACTGGTAATGAACCATCACCGGAATGTTTTAGTTATGATTGAAATATATGTTGATAAAATACTAATTGTCAATTGGGATATATAATAGAATATAAATTATACAGCATTATACATTAATAAATAGATCAGGATAGTCCACCCTAAACGTTAGGGATTTTAAAAAATATTTTTTTTTTTTTTTTTTTTTTTTTGCACCTGAGGGAAACACCTGATCACTAGTACCATTGTGCACATGTAAGAATACTTTTGGGGATAATTTTTTTTTTTTTTTTTTTTTTGGGGGGAAGGAGGGAAGGGGGGGGAGGGTAGAAAGGGAGATCATATGCACCATTGTGCACACGTAAAAACATCTTGGGAGACTTGTTTTCTTTATTGGGGAAGGAAGGGTATGAGGGAGGGTAGAAAGGGGGATTAAGATTAGACATAAAGATAATGGGAGGGGGTGGGGTGGGGGGGGAGGAAACAAAATAGACACAGATAGGTAAATAACACGTCACATAATTCAGAGTTTAAAATGAGATCTTGCACTTAATGAGAGAACCAATAGGAATAAAGGGTGAAGCGAGCCCCCTTTTTTTTTTTTTTTTTTTTTTTTTTTTTTTTTTAGTATAGGGGACGACTTATTAAGTTCACATATAGGGGAATAGGTAAATCACATAAGGAGGTTTAGGGTGTTCAGGACTGGAAATATGTAGAAGCTGTATTAAAAGAATGATAAAAGGAATAGAAAGGGAAGGAGGGAGGGGGAGGTGGAAGAGGAGAAGATTTTTACTAGATTGAACAAATAAGGGGTATATTCATAAATAAAGGAGTTAATATTGACATATGAATATAAGAGGAATATGAATAACAATTATGTTCTAAATGTCTGATTTCCTATTAATGCAAATATAATTTGTTAAAATATATAGGATATGAAGTGAAATTAAATATGTTAATGATGTGTGCATATAAAGGAAATAATTATGAGGAAGGGGTGATGGGGAGAGGGGATGGTGAAGGAATTTAGAGGTGGGGGAGGGATACTAGAATAGAGATTAGAAAGTGAAGGGGAGGGAAGGGGAGGGGGAAGAGGAAAGAGGGGGGAGAAGGAGGAGAGAAGGATGGAGAGAGAAAGAGGGAAAAGGGGGGAGCTACAGGGTAAATACGTTTAAAAGGGTTTAAAGAGGAATTAAATAAAGTGAGGAGAGGTAGTAGGAGCTCAGCCACTCCTGCTTTTGCAGGCTTATTCCTCCTATTTTCGGTAACTACGGGATAACAGAAGTCCCACGTAGAAGCCGTAACATAAAATCCGTACCTCCTAAGACCCCTATAGGAGGAGCCCTTTTTTTTTTTTTTTTTTTTTTTTTTTTTTTTTTTTTTTTATAAATTTGTTTTTATTTTATATAATTTTTTTATTTATTTATTTTAATTTATTTTATTTTATTTATTTATTTATTTTTGTCCTCTCCTTCTCCGCTGTCTGCTAAAAGTGGTGTGTTAGATGGATAAAATAAGGGTTACTTCCCTAAATGTAAGAGGACTTAATATCCCCGAAAAACGTAAAATATTAATAAATGAACTAAAATCGCTCAAAACGGACATAGGATTTATTCAGGAAACACACTTTAAAGATGGGGTATATACATATCTTCAAAATAGGAATTTCCCTAATGTATACCAGGCCTCTAACCAGGAAGCCAAAAGCAAAGGGGTTGCAATTTTAATAGCAAATAGAATACCATGGTCCTTAGCCGAAAAATATGCGGATCCAGGAGGGAGATTCCTGTTTCTTAAAGGGACAATAGGGGGTGAGAAGGTAACATTAGCCACCATCTATGCACCGAATATACATCAAGATAGTTTCTTAGTAAAGGTGATCACTAAATTGATGAATTTTAAAGAGGGTAAATTGATTTGTGGTGGGGATCTGAATATATCTTTAAACCCAAAGGAAGATACCTCAGTAGGGGTGTCGTCGGTACCAAATGGAATTAGGAAACGAATCATACAAAAACTACATGAATTTCAGTTGGTAGATGGATGGCGTATATTACACGCAGGAGAGAAAGACTATACATATTTTTCAACCCCACATCAAATATATTCAAGAATAGATCTCTTTCTGATACCTCATCAGTGTTTACACTTAATAAAGGACATTTCAATTGGGAATATAACTTGGACAGATCACGCCCCGGTAACAATGGAAATAACATGGGGAGAGGGAACTCAGACGTCAGAGCGGAGGTGGAAATTAAATGAGAGCCTACTACAGAATCCTGATATAATTGAAGATGTAAAAAAAGAAATAACATGGTATTTCCAGACAAATGATAATGAAGAAAGTGATCCGGGTATAGTTTGGGAAGCCCATAAATCAGTGATTCGAGGGGTTTTAATTAAACATGGTTCCCGAGTTAAGAAAGCTAGAGAAAAACAAATAAAAGAATTATTAGAAAAGATACAGAGATTGGAGATACAACATAAAAAAAAGACAGAAATGGGTATAGGAATTGAATTAACACATTTAAGAAGACAGGTAGCGGATCTCCTTAGATATAAGGCTGAAGCGGTTTTACAATATGCAGAGAAGATGACATACGATTCAGGTGATAAATGTGGGAAGTTACTAGCAAAAAAATTGAAAAAATTACAGTCACGGTCATATATCCCATTTATTAAAACCAAAGAAGATAAAAAACTCCACCTTTCAAAAGAAATAGCACAAGAATTTAGGAAATACTACGCCGCGTTATATAACCTTCAAGGGAAGGAGAACCCCTCTGGGGCTGTGGAGAAATATATATCCTCAGCAGGTCTGACTAGATTAACACCTCCAGAGCGAAGGGATTTGGGAAAACCAATTACTCTGGAGGAAGTACAATCAATAATGAAAACAATAAAGCATGGTAAAGCCCCAGGCCCAGATGGGTTCACCATACAATATTATAAAAGCTTTAGTACACTATTAGGGACCCATATGACTAAATTGTTTAATACAGTAGGACAAATAAGAATGTTACCCCCGGAGACGTTACTAGCACATATTACGATTATCCCAAAAGAAGGGAAGGATCCAGGGGCATGCACTAGTTATAGACCAATATCATTAATAAATGTAGATATTAAAATTCTGACAAAGATCTTGGCATCACGTATACAGCCCTATCTATCTAAACTGGTACATTTGGATCAGGTCGGGTTCATCCCAAATAGAGAAGCAAGGGATAGTACTATTAAAGTGTTAAACTTAATAAACCAAGTAAAAGAAAAGAAGATATCGAGTGTTTTCTTGAACTCAGATGCAGAGAAGGCATTCGATCGAGTGAATTGGGAATTTATGTTGGGAACAGTAAAACAAATGGGATTAGGAGAGCGGATGGCTCAGTGGATAGAGGGGGTGTATGCGGGACCCAGAGCTTTGGTAAAAGTGAATGGGGTGTACTCTGAGCCTCTAGCAATCACAAATGGTACTAGGCAGGGCTGCCCCCTGTCGCCTTTATTATTTGCATTGACATTAGAACCATTATTAAACAAGATTCGACAGAACAGAGATATAGTGGGTATTCAATTGGGAGGGAGGGAACATAAAGTATCGGCTTACGCAGATGACATGCTCTTCTCCCTAACAAAACCACAGATATCCCTTCCAAATTTAATGAAAGAAGTAGAACTCTACGGGAGGATGTCAAACTTTAAAATAAATTATAATAAATCTGAAGCAATGGGGGTCGCTCTGCCAGGGTCGATTAAGAATGGTTTGGAATTTAGTTTTAAGTTTAAGTGGACGACGAGGGCATTGAATTACTTGGGCACTCAAATGCCACCAGATTTAAAGGATACTTTTGAACTAAATTTTAAACCATTATTGGGTACAATTAGAACAATGTTAGATGGATGGAGTAGAGGGATGCACTCTTGGTTTGGGAGATCTAATATTTTGAAAATGAGTGTAGTGCCAAAGTTTTTATATCTTTTTCAAGCTCTACCAATTCAGATCCCCATGTCGTACTTCAATCAAATTCGGGCATTATTTACAAAATTTATATGGGGGAGTAAAAGGCCCAGGATCGGTAGGAAATTATTGATCCTACCCAAGAAGGTGGGAGGGATATCAGCACCGGATATGTTAAAGTACTATCACGCAGTCCAGTTGGGAAGGATAGCAGATTGGAGTAGACATGGGGATTATAAATTGTGGATCACTATAGAGCAACAAATGTGCCCAGTACCGTTAGATAGGGCAATATGGTGCTATTCTGCGTTACCCCTTACAGTTAAAACTCACCCAACGATAGGACCAACTTTATGGATTGGAAATAAAATATGTCATAATCCGAATTTCTCAACGAATAATTCCCCCCTCTACCCAATAATAGGAAATCCAGAATTCCAGCCTGGTTTGGAATCCCATATACTCAAGAAATTAAAAGAAAAGGGTAGATTTCAAGCCTCCCACTTTCTGGGTGAAAGGGGGTGGATGACAATAGGAGAAATAGCACAAAGGGGAGGGAGCGGTGAGATACCGATATGGCAAGCGCGACAGGTACGACACTTTCTGGAGACTCTGGATGGTGCAGAAAAGTATAAACGGGCACTCACAAAGTTTGAGGAGTACTGTGGAGGAAAGGAACCACTAGCCCATATGGTCTCTAAAATGTATATATTATTGACTGCACCACCAGAAGACTTTAGAATGTCGAGCCTAGTAAAATGGGAGAGAGATTTAGGCCAAGTTTTTTCCCCAATACAAAGCCAAAATATTATAAATTTAGCATTAAATTCTTCAAGATGCACGAAAATACAAGAATTAAATTATAAAATATTAACAAGATGGTACTATACGCCAGCGCGTTTAAACACATTTTTTCCTGAAATGTCAGATAGATGTTGGAGAGGCTGTGGGGAGAAAGGGACAATGCTACATACATTTTGGGGATGTCCAATAATACAACAATTCTGGGAAACAGTACGGAGAATTACACAAGAATTTACGGAATATCATATTCCAGATGACCCATCGTTTTTTCTACTACATCATGCTGAAATATATCCGGTGAGATATAAGGGATCAATGATGTGTCATTTGATAAATGCGGCGAAAAGTTGCATTGCAACAAAATGGAAAGACCCCGAGGCACCTCCAATATCTATGTGGCTGAAAAAAGTAAGGAAAATAGGGATAATGGAGAAACTCCTCCCAAAAACAATAGATAAGAAACAGCAAATTAAAATGATATGGGCACCTTGGGAATTATTTTTACAGTCGGAGGAAGGTAAAAAGCTAATAGGAGAATAAGATAAAGGGTAGTAGATGGAAGAAAGAAGGAAAATAGGAGAGAGAACATTTTGCGCACGGTTGGAGGACAGCGGAGGAGGGGAGGGGTGTATTGTATTGTCTTATTAAGAATTTTTTTTTTTTTTTTTTCTCTTCTCTTCTCCTAATTCTTCTCTCCGGCCTGAGGATAGACGGCTGGAGGAGGGGAATGGGGGAAGAAGGGGGTCTAGAGGTAGGGATAAGGGGGGAGGGAAAGGGGGGATAAAATGAGGAAGGAAGTGCTGCGGGAATAAGGAGGGAATTAGTACTTTAGATAAAGAATAAATGGATATTTAGTGGGAGATGGAATACTCGGGTAGTCTGAAATTTAGTTTAGAAGTAGAAAGTATTTGGTCTATTATAGAGGAATGGATTGAAACTAGTAGTGATACAGATATTATGAATAGTAAATAGAGTTGAAGAGAGAGAATAAATATAATTTCCATACATATGTTGATGTATAGGACTATGCTTAGTCCTCTTCTTATGTTTCCTGTATCACTTTCTTGCTTTTTTTTCTTGGAAAAGAAACGAAATAAAAAGGAAAATTAAAAAAAAAAAAAAAGAAATGGCACACTGGAAAGGTACCAATAAGGTTCTAGTTGCACATAGGATAATCATGCAATAACCAATCATTAGCGTTGAAACTTAGGCCGCGTACACATGGTCGGTCCATCCGATGAAGCTGACTGATGGTCTGATGTGCCTACACACCATCAGTTAAAAAAACGATCGAGTCCAACGCGGTGACGTAAAACACAACGACGTGCAGAGGAAAATAAAGTTCAATGCTTCCACGCATGCGTCAACTTGATTCTGAGCATGCTTGGTCAGACACCACCACTTTGTAGATGTAGAATACAGGATATAGCACTCTTGATCTCAACAGGCCATGGTATGTAGTATCCAAATGTTAGAAAAAATAATGGAAAGAAACAAAAAAGAAGCCTCCACATAGTGTAGATCAGGGGTCTCCAAACTTTTCAAATAAAGGGCCAGTTTATTGTCCTTCAGACTTTAGGAGGGCCGTATTGTGGCCAGTCGGGGCAGAAAATGCCCTGGGCCCAGCTTCAGTGAGAATAAATTTGGCTTCAGGGTTGGTGGTCAGTAGAAGGAGGAGTAATGCCCCTATCAGTGGGAGGAATAGTATCCCATCATTGGAATCAGTGGAAGAAACAGTGCCCCATTGTTGGTGTCAGTGGTAGGAATAGTGCCTCATATCAGTGGGAGGAATAGTGCCTCATATCAGTGGGAGTAATAGTGCCCCAAGGGTCAGATAAAGGCAAGAAAAGGGCCACATCTGGCCCTCTAGACGCAGTTTGGAGACCCCTGGTGTAGATGAATCCCAGGTAAAAAATGTAAAAACATTTATTGACATAAAATAAAAAAATAAAAAACGGTACAAGCAGCTTGAAGGATGCATGTAAAACGTTTCAGAAAGCAATTGCAAACAAAGCGTGGTATGAAGAACTGGGCAGGCTCATGTACACGACATGTTTCGTGCTATGGCACTTCAACTGGGGATGAGCAAAAAAAGTCGGGCAGATCACAAGTTAAGGATCACTAATATAGATAATGTACTGAGTAATAAAACTTAATTTTTTTGTAATATTTTTTATTAAAAAAATAAAAGAGGGCAACATATAACTAGTGTGATATTTCACATGTTTTTTGATAAACAAACGCGTCAATATCTGCTTCGATGGATGTAGTAGCAATTCTGAAAATCTTAAGGTGCTCATCAGATATTTTGATTTTAATTTAGCACTTTGCTTGCTTCATCCTTGATATAGTTGCCTACAAATATAGGTGCTGCCAAAAAATGATGACATGAATAAGGCGTGATTGTGAAGAGTGGGATATTTTTTGGAGAGAAGGTAAAACAAATGTCCAGTAAAAAGACACTACATTTTGCTCGGCTGCCTGTGTTTGCTAAGTGTAAACACATTTTTTTTTTAAATGTAAAAATAAATCATAAATTTTAAGTACATTTATGATTTTGTGTTGGCATGAGGCCGTGGCCCACCGATTGGACACTCCTGCCCTATAACAAGAGTCCCTGACTAAGGACCTTCTAGGCAGGATCAACAGGTATTATTTCAATGTAGACCATTAAGCAAATGTTCTCCGATATGTGTAGTGTTAAGCCTCGTACACACGATCAGTCCATCCGATGAAAACGGTCTGAAGGAGAGTTGTCCTAGGTTAACCTATGAAGCTGACTGATGGTCCGTCATGCGTACACACCATAGGTTAAATAACCGATCGTGTCAGAAAAAACGAAGTTCAATGCTTCCAAGCATGCGTCAACTTGATTCTGAGCATGCGCAGGTTTTTAACCGATGGTTTTGCTTACTAACGATCGGTTTTGACCTATCGGTTACCATCCATAGGTTAAATTTTAAAGTTGCCATTTTTTTAATCTAAGGTTAAATAACCTATGGGGCCACACACGATCGGTTTGGACTGATTAAAACCGTTTTCATCGGTTTAACCTATCGTGTGTACGAGGCCTTGAGGGTCTACTTTTTAATAAGTAATCTGTGTAATGAAAATGTCATTCATTTACTTACACGGTGTGCCACTTAATAAAACCGATTTCTGCTGTCATAATATGTCATACTATGTAATAAACTAATAAATGAAAGTACTTCTTGTTCGTGAGTACTTTTTTACTTTTTTTTTTATATACTGTTCTCATCTCTCGATTTTGCTTTAGGCTTGCTGCCCTCTCAAAATTAAGGTCCAGTTTTGTCTAATTCTGATAGAATGATTTGTAAAATACTCTTTTTCAAGGATCTCAAGATTACTTTGTACATTTAATATCTTATTGGATGCCATACACTTTACTATTGTGGATTATCCTTGGTGTCAGATCAAGGAGAAAGCTAAATGTAATGATCCCTTTTATGTCTGTGTTTAGCATCTAAAACAGGCATGCCCAAAGTCCGGCCCGCAGGCCAATCGCGGCCCACAGCCTGGTTTTGAACGGCCCGCCTGGTTATCTAAACATATATATCTAGCTGCCTCAGAGGGAGTAGGCGGGACAAGTGCTGTGCACACAGGAGGAGTATTTCCTGTTTACACGGCAGCCTCTGTAATAGGAAGTCCCGTCTCCGGCGCTGCCATTGGACGACTGTTCTGTCCATCAAAGGAGGCGGGACTTTCTCTTAAAGAGGCCGCTGTGTAAACAGGAGATTCTCCTGTAGGATATCTTTGGCGCTCGTCCTGCCCCCTCCATGTCCTCTCCAAGGCTGCACTAATGGCAATGGTGAGTGCATTCCTGGCAATGGTGGGTGCTGCTTTCCTGACAATGGTGAGTGCATTCCTGGCAATGGTGGGTGCTGCATTCCTGGCAATGGTGGGGCTGCATTCCTGGCAATGGTGAGTGCATTACTGGCAATGGTGGGGCTGCATTCCTGGCAATTGTGGGTGCTGCATTCCTGGCAATGGTGAGTGCATTCCTGATAATGATGGGGCTGCATTCCTGGCAATGGTGAGTGCATTCCTGGCAATGGTGGGGCTGCTTTTCTGGCAATGGTGGGGCTGCATTCCTGGCAATGATGGGTGCTGCATTCCTGGCAATGGTGGGTGCTGCATTCCTGGCAATGATGGGTGCTGCATTTCTGGCAATGATGGGTGCTGCATTCCTGGCAATGGTGGGGCTGAATTCCTGGCAATGGTGAGTGCATTCCTAACAATGGTGGGGCTGCATTCGTGGCATTGGTGGGGCTGCATTCCTGGCAATGGTGGGTGCTGTATTCCTGGCAATGGTGGGTGCTGCATTCCTGGCAATGATGGGTGCTGCATTCCTGGCAATGATGGGTGCTGCATTCTTGGCAATGGTGGGGCTGAATTCCTGGCAATGGTGAGTGCATTCCTAACAATGGTGGAGCTGCATTCCTGGCAATGGTGGGGCTGCATTCCTGGCAATGGTGGGTGCTGTATTCCTGGCAATGGTGAGTGCATTCCTGGCAATTGTGAGTGCATTCCTGGCAATGGCGGGGCTGCATTCCAGGCAATGGTGGGTGCTGCATTCCTGACAATGATGGGTGCTGCATTCTGGGCAATGATGGGTGCTGAATTCCTGGCAGTGGTGAGTGCATTCCTGGCAATGGTGGGTGCTGCATTCCTGGCAATGATGGATGCTGCATTCCTGGCAATGGTGAGTGTATTCCTGGCAATGGTGGGGCTGCATTCCTGGCAATGGTGGGACTGTATTCCTGGAAATGGTGGGGGCTGCATTCCTGGCAATGGTGGATGCTGCATTCCTGGCAATGGTGAGTGCATTCCTGGTAATGGTGGGTGCATTCCTGGCAATGGTGGGTGCTGTATTCCTGGCAATGGTGAGTGCATTCCTGGCAATTGTGAGTGCATTCCTGGCAATGGCGGGGCTGCATTCCAGGCAATGGTGGGTGCTGCATTCCTGCCAATGATGGGTGCTGCATTCTGGGCAATGATGGGTGCTGAATTCCTGGCAGTGGTGAGTGCATTCCTGGCAATGGTGGGTGCTGCATTCCTGGCAATGATGGATGCTGCATTCCTGGCAATGGTGAGTGCATTCCTGGCAATGGTGGGGCTGCATTCCTGGAAATGGTGGGACTGTATTCCTGGAAATGGTGGGGGCTGCATTCCTGGCAATGGTGGATGCTGCATTCCTGGCAATGGTGAGTGCATTCCTGGTAATGGTGGGTGCATTCCTGGTAATGGTGGGTGCCTTCCTGGCAATGCTGGGTGCTACATTCCTAGCAATGGTGGGTGCTGCATTCATGGCAATTGGGGGTCTGCAGATGGGCATTGACCCTTATTTTGCTTCACAGTTCTTTATTTAATTTGTTTCCCTGAAACTTCCCATTTGAAGTAAAGGTGCGTGTTATACCCCAATAAATACGGTATATCCAAATAATACGCCTGAGATCATCTCTTTACTCACACACAGCCACACATGCAAGAGAAAGAATTCTTGTTGGGCAGAGTATTAGTGCTCGTACGAACACTCTTAGACCGAATTTCAATGGTTCAAAGAATGTCAGGCAAAATGGTCGGCCCTTGCGCATGTTCACTTCATCTAATCTAGCCCTCTTTGAAAAAAGTTTGGACACCCCTGATATAGAGACAGTCAGAAAACAAGCTACTGCATCACTGTATATTGGACATCTAGCAAGAACAGGTTAGTTTAAAGCGGAACTAAACCCATAAATTTAAAAAAACTGTTACATTTTCAGCACATGCCGGAAATGTAACTGTCACATTTAATGTGCTCGCAACTAAACTGTCAAACCGTCCAATGGCTGGAGTCATAACTGATCACATGTGCAGCATCATGGCAGTTGAAGATTAAACAGAGGCCAAGATGGCAGCTTTCTAGGCTGAAAACTTCCACTTTAAAGTGGAAATTTAGTCAGAAAATGAAGCCCTGCTAGATCACTTCAGGCTAGACCTTTTTGTTGGTATAGCTATGTAAAACATTAAAAATAAGATTTTTTTATTGTTTAAAATCCAGTACTACACTGTCTCATCTTGTTCTGCACATGCTCAGTTGCTCTCCATTTTTAAGCAGTGCTGAGTTTGTAGAGGTCTATCTGCTGACAGCCTTAAAGTGGAATTAAATCCTCCTATCCTTTACAATGTTACAGCCAAGGAAGCTGCTTCTGTTTGATCTGCAACTGCCATGGTGCTGCACATGTGATCAGTTATGACACCAACCATTTGGTGGTTTGACAGTTTGGTTGAGGACACAAGCAAATGTGACAGTTAGAAATCCTGGCATTCTGGGAATGTAACTTTTTGGAAACTGCAAAAATGTTGGGTTTAGTCCTGCTTTATGATTTACTGCTGTTCCGGGGCTGGTCCAAATCATTTGGTGGAGGGGGGTGTGGGGTTGGGCTTGGCCCCTAAGTTCCAGTGAAGGGAACTCTTAAGGCACCAGCATACCAAGACATTTTGAACAATTTCATGCTTCCAACTGTGAGAACAGTTTGGGAATGGACCCTTCCTGTTCCAACATGACTGCACACCAGTGCACAAAGCAAGGTCCATAAAGACATGGATGAGCTTGTTTGGGGTGGAGGAACTTGACTGGCCTGCACAACCCGATAGAACACCTTTGGGATGAATTAGAGCAGAGACTGCGAGCCAGGTCTTCTCGTCCACTCAGTGCCTGACCTTACAAATACGCTTCTGGAAGAATGGCCAAACATTCTCATAGACACTCTTAACCTTGTGGACAGCCTTCCCAGAAGATTTGAAGCTGTTATAGCTGCACATCATGGGCCAACCCAATATTGAACCCTACAGACAAAGACTGGGATGCCATTAAATTTCATAAAGGCAGGTGTCCCAATACTTTTGACAATATAGTATATTTTTTTTTTCTGGTGTGCAAGGACTCACATGGATGTCATGTGTCTATCTGATTTTATTTACTCAGGCTGCAGCCCTCATCTTAGATATCTGAATAATGATCTGATATTCCTGAAGGTAAATCAATGACTGGTCTTTCAGTCCTGCTTTAGTATTTAGCTTGCTTAACCTGCATTTTTGCCAAGCTAGTAAAGCATAAATAGCCCATGGTTACAGTTGGTTGATTGTTATAGGAAGAGTATAGTGTATTCGCCTAATCAGCAGCTAAATTGGTGATCTTCTTACAGCAACTGGTGTATTCCTATAATTTAGTATGACAATGTATGGATCTATGGGCCAGATTCTGATACATTTACGTTTCTCCACGGCAGCGTAACGTATCCCATTTACGTTACACTGCCGCAGGTTTACAGCGTAAGTGCCTGATTCTCAAAACTCTTACCTGTAAACTTGCGGCGGTGTAACGTAAATGCGTTCGGCGCAAGCCCGCCCAATTCAAATGGGGCGGGCACCATTTAAATTAGGCGCGTTCCCGCGCCGAACGTACTGCGCATGCTCCGTCGGGTAAATTACCCGACGTGCATTGCGCTAAATGACGTTGCATGGACGTCATTTGTTTAGACGTTAACGTAAATGGCGTCCAGCAACATTCACGGACGACTTACGCAAACGATGTGTTTTTTAAAATTTCGACGCGGGAACGACAGCCATACTTAACATGGCTTAGAACAACTAGGGCTCAGCCCTAATTTTACACGGCGTAACTCGACGGAAACGACGTAAAGTTAGACGTTCGGGGATCGCCGTAACTAACTAACTACTCTATGAATCAGCCGCATAGTTAGGATGGGCGGATCACAGAGATACAACGGCGTATCAGGAGATACGCCGTCGTATCTCTTTTGTGAATCTGGCCCTTAGGGACTAAGAATATGCATGCGTCATACATACTAGGGGGAGTACAACTGGGGGGATCTGTAGTGGAGAAGGATCTGGGGATTTTGGTAGATCATAAGCTTAATAATAGCATGCAATGCCAAGATGCGGTTTCCAAAGCGAGAAAAGTCCTTTCTTTGAGAGATATCATTTTGCCCCTGTACAAATCATTAGTAAGACCTCATCTGGAATATGCAGTTCAGTTTTGGGCACCAGTTCTCAAAAAGGATATCGGGGAACTGGAGAAAGTGCAGAGAAGAGCAACCAAACTGATAAGAGGCATGGAGGAGCTCAGCTATGAGGAAAGATCAGAGGAACTGAATTTATTCACTCTTGAGAAGAGGAGATTAAGGGGGGATATGATCAACATGTACAAATTTCCTCTGGATCAACTGTGGGTATAGGATTGTGTATATATGGGATTGTATGATTTTATTTTCTCTTTTATTGGTTGAACTAGATGGACTTGTGTCTTTTTTCAACCTGACTAACTATGTAGCAATAAAAAAATGTAACAAACTAAATTTCTTATTACATTTTGGCCAAAATGTATTCTGCTGCATGTGTAATATTGATTGTTTTGCATGAAAGGCATAGCACCTACAAACTATGAAATACAGTGGAACCTTGGATTAAGAGCATAATCCGTTCCAGGAGAATTCTCGTAATCCAAAGCACTCGCATATCAAAGCGAGTTTCCCCATAGAAGTCAATGGAAACAAAAATTATTTGTTTTGCATTGACTTCTATGGCATGCAATACCACATGTGGCCAGAGGTGGTTGCGCCGGAGAGCCTTGGAAAAACTTGGAACAGCTCAGCTGGACTCGGAAACCCTCAGAAAGGCTTTCTTTTGTACATTCTCACTATTGTATTTCCATTTTTTTTTGCTTTTTTTTTACCATAAAAATAGAGGTATTGGTTTAGAAAAGTTGGAGACATCTACATAAGAAAACGTTAAATCCTTCTTGTACTATCTTTTTATTAATGTTTAAGATCAATAAAAAATAATCGTAATTTTGTTCAGTAAATAACATGAAAACCAGAACTGCAAGTCTGATTTAAAAGGGATCTAAGTGTGATCGCTAAACAGTCGAGTGGATCTAGTGCCTGGAAAATGAGAATGCATACATTTTTTTTTTGGAAACTGTCATGAAAATGAGGCAGTAAGCGCTTTCCTATTTAATTTTAGCATTTGTTGTGCTTTACTGCTGTCTGAGTTGCTGTTGGTGAGTGTTGTCATTTCCTGTCAGTACAGCAAACAATAAAAAAAATCTATTAAAATATGTTTTTTAGAATGTTTAAAATATCAGGAAACAATGCAGATAGTAAAGATAGTGTGGGTCTCTCCAATAAAGAGGAGAGACTTTTCACTTTGGTCTCACCACCTCTGCACCAGCCTCAAGCACCGATGAGAGATGAAGGACTACAAAGGCTTAGAAAAGTCCTGATACACAGCAAGCGTCATCAGAAATAATGACCGTGGCATTGGGAGAGATGAGACAGAAAATCCATGAGTCAAGTCACAGAGAAGAACAAATAAAGCCCTGTAACACGGCCCAGAATCTCGTCAGAAAGAATCTCTTGCCGGCCGAGTGTACACACACTCCGTTCAAAAGAACCGCTGTTCTTTTGAATGGAGTGACAGGTAAGGAAAACACTGCCGAGAATCACGACGAGAAAATAGAGAGCAGGTTCTCTATTTTTCTCGTCTAGATTCTGGGCAGTTTTCTTGACGAGAAACCTCAAAGCCTCATACACACGCACGGTGTACTCAGTAAGAAAGCTCTGCCAGCAGCTTTCTTGCCAAGAAAACCGTGCATGTATACGAAGCTTTAGAGAGGATAATACTAGTTTTCTATGCTCAATGGAATATGACAAGTGACAAATTCCACTGCCTCATCAATAGTAAACAAACCCCTCAACACCATACCCACATCAATGCCCTCACACTCCTCCATGGCCACGTATAGAACACTCCCAAATGTACCCATCATACACCACACTAGGGACTCCTTCATAGATTCGCCATATTCTACTGACATACCCCAAGCCTCCGAGTCTAGTGCTGGCGATTCAGTGCAGAGAAGTTACTTTACCCCCAGAACCATGGGAATGTATGCAGTAATGATATTAGACCAAACCCTAACCAAAATAATAATAATGACCCAGAGACAAACTGGAGTGGGGTAAACTTGGCCGCAGGCCTTTATTACTGGTATTTGTTTATTATCCAAACTTTAACCAAATATATAATCATTGTTATATAACACAAGAACACACATAACTTATTTTATTCAGAAACCACAACACCTTCATCAACCCACCCACCACGACTTGGGTTGGAATCAACGATTTTTATAACTAACCCCTCTTGTTTATAAACCAAAACCAAGAGGAATACCCCGTAATAATTAAGGCCGCGACAAGGGAGGGGGGGAGGGAGTTCACAGGTAGGGCTTCCTGCTGATCTGGTCACAGCAGACCTGCTGTGACCCCTTTTTATAGGTTCTTACCTTTCCAGAACCTTCTTCGGTACCATGTGACCCTATCCCTGACCTTACATTGGTTCCTGAGACTACCTGTCCCACACCTGATACCTGTACAAGGGGAGGGGCAGGGGCCTACTACACCTAAGCTAATTATCCCACAGGTGAGGGGAGCTGAAGGGAAAATGAGGGGGAACTAGAAACTCCCCCCTGCACCATTCCCATGAGCTTGGGTGACTTAAAACAGTCCCCCTCACTGCCATTCTACCATAACTCGTAACTTACTTCAATACAGTACATTTATGAGACATGGTAGAATCAGTGTAGCATTACTAACAACCATTGTACCAGAATCATAACTTATAAGACACAATAAAACCAATGTACCATAATGCATAATCATTGTTCCAGAATCATAAATTACCATACACCATAACACATAACTTATACGTTATAGACTAATGGTAATATAGCACCTCTAAAAATTCTCAATTATTAGATAATATACCAAAGGAGCGCTCCCCAAAATCCTGAGCCAGACAATAATTGAAAATCTTCCTTTTCATATTGAGGACTTGTTTTGGAAAAGGCTTCATTATGGACGTTGACAGATCAAATGCATCATCGGCCACTACGACATGAGGAACGGGATCACCATTTTCAATTAAAGTTCTTGGGCTGGTAAACCTTCCTTTCAATATCTTGTTTTCCATAGGGGATTCTCTTAAAATCTGAGAGACAGCTGAGCTTCCACAGGCACCAACATCTATAGCAACAAAATTATAATTGCTTTCTACAATGGCCATTAGCACCAAGGAGAAATATACCTTGTAATTTAAAATTTGGAGCCATTGTTTGTGAGTATTTGAATGAGAAACTGCTTGCAGTCCAAAGCTTCAAAACATTGTGGAAAGTTACTGTTCTTTTTAAATTCTTTACTAATTTCCATCCACCAGACCTTTATTGGCTCCAATATTACAATACCTTTCAGCAGGCTCCAAACTGTGCCAACATGCACAATGTAGTATATAGTGACTTTGCCCAGTAGAAACTGGAAATGTTGGTAAGGGAAGGTTTCGCCTGTTGCTAAAAATCTGCAAACTTTACAATTTTTGTCTGCTCTATTGAAAATGTTTTTCTTTTCTGTTTGCATGTGGGGGGAGTGAAAAGAAATCTCCCCAACAGCAACTCAGAAAGCAATAAAACCCAAAATATTATCTTATACCATTCTTTATCTTACCCAATATTAAAGTTTATGGCCTAGAACAAATTAGTAAAATAGGTAGTATGTAACAATTGACTTACCACAATGTTACCAGGAGGTGTTCTTCTGAAGAAACTGGACATCTCATATTGGTTCTTGATACCATCAACCAAGATTTCTAGTAACGCATCAAAATTTGGCTATAGGCATTTAGGGAACATAAGCCATTCATTTTCCTATCAGTGCCTGTGTGAAGTAGACCTTTCAGCAGACAAGAATGTACATTACCCAATAGTGCTCAGTCTGCAGTATATGCAGGGGTCAAGTCCTGGGGAAAAAAGTGTGGGAACTCCCACCCAAGATCCACTCCCCCACCAAAAAAAAAAAAAAAATTATATGCTCATATGCATAATTACTAAACCGCATGTTTTTTTTGTTTTTTTTTCGATCCACTGTACCTTAGCAATCCTTTATGTTACTGGCCACTTCCTGTATATGGATTCATCGGGTAGTGTGCGGGTATTCCGTCACTTCTTCGATGAGCAATGTCTCCTGGGAGCTTTTGTCATTGTTTCCAGGAGACATTGCAGAGGTCTGCCGCGAGTTATGGCGGGATTTAGAAAGAACAGCAAGTTCTTTGTAAATCCTGCGATAACTCGCGGCAGACCTCCGCAATGTCTCCTGGGAACAATGACAAAAGCTCCCAGGAGACATTGCGAGGAAGTGGCGGAATACCCGCGCACTACCCGATGAATCTATATACAGGAAGCGGCCAGTAACATAAAGGGTTACTAAGGTCCGCCTGTCCCCGACAGTGACTCGAGCTGGGCATCGCCGCTTGGTAAAGGATTGGCTCAGGTGGCTCGGCTGCAAAGGGAACTGCGTTCCTGCTGTGAAAAAAGTGCAGGGACTCCGTTCCCATGCGTTCCTGCAGGACTTGAGCCCTGAGTATATGTGTATAAATCTCTATGTAATCAGTGGGCTGTTTCTTGGACACTCATTTTGATCTCTGTTTTTCCTCTATAAAACACCTTGTTTGAAGAGCCTGGCTCTTATGCCACCATTTTATAATGAGTCAATTTTGTTAATTGGCGCTTAAAGCATATTGGAGAGCACTTTCTGCCCCTGCCCTAAACCTTTATGGCTATGACCATATACTTTAATAATTTGGTTGCTTATTATGGACAGATTGGTAACGATTATTTGAAAGTCAAAAGATGAAATGTTCTCCTAGTTGTCATACCCTCCCAATCATGTCCTGTACATAATGTCTAATGTCATGTCCCCAGCTCTCCTGTAATACACATATACCCCTGTCACAGAACCTCCACACTCCTTTCCTGCACCTTCCTCCTCCTATCATACCCTCTGCATTCCCCTACTGCACATATCCCACTGACATGCCCTCTGCATTCCGCTTCTGCACATAATGGGGTTGATTTACTAAAGGCAACTAGACTGTGCACTTTGCAAAGTGCAGTTGCACTCTGCAAGTGTAGTTGCTCCAGAGCTAAATAAATTAGGTAAAGCTTCACTTTGTAAAGAGTACCCAATCACATGCAAGGAAAATAAAAATAAAACAGCATTATTGCTGGCACATGATTGGATGATGGAAGTCAGCAGAGCTTCTGCCCATTTACTAAGCTCTGGAGCAGCTTTGCAAAGTGCAAATGTATGAGCTGAATACTGTTCTGTGAAGCCATGTCTTCGTGTTTTGTTGCCTCACAACCTGGAATTAACATGGATTGTTTGAGGATTTGCATCATTTAATTTACAGAACATGCCCACAACTTTGAAGATATTTCTTTTTATTGTGAAGCAAACAACAAATAGGACAAAATAACAGAAACAGTCCACGTGCACCCCCCCTAAAGTCAATACTTTGTAAAGCCAGCTCCAAGTTGCTTTGGATAAGTCTCTATGAGCTTGCCACATCTTACCACTGGGATTTTTGCCCATCCCTCCTTGCAAAACTGTTCTAGTTCCTTCAAGTTGGATGGGTTGCGCTTGTGAACATCAATCTTTAAGTCTGACCACAGATTTTCTATTGGTTTGAGGTCTGGGCTTTGACTAGGCAATTCTAACACATTTACATGTTCCCCTTAAATCACTCAAGTGTTGCTTTAGTGTGTTTGGGGTCATTGTCCTTCCGGCAACATGAACCCTCTGTAGTAAGCCTCAAATCACACACAGAGTGGTACAGGTTTTGCTCAAGAATATTCCTGTATTTAGCACCATCCATCTTTCCCTCAACTCTGACCATTTTCCCAGTCCTGACTGCTGAAAAACATCCCCACAGCATGATGCTGCCACCACCATTTTTCACTGTGGGGATGGTGTTCTTTGGGTGACGTGATGTGTTGGGTTTGCACCAGACATAGCGTTTTCTTTGATGGCCAAAAAGTTTAATTTAAGTCTCATCAGACCAGAGCACCTTCCTCCATATTATTATTATTTAGGTACTTACAGAGCGCCGTCAATTTACGCAGAGCTTTACATATACAATGTACATTCACATCAGTCCCTACCCTCAAGGAGCTTACAATCTGAGGTCCCTAACTCATATTCATATACTAGGGCCAATTTAGGCAGAAGCCAATTAACCTACCAGCATGTCTTTGAAGAGTGGGAGGAAACCAGAGGAAACCAACGCAGGCACAGGGAGAACATGCAAACTCCAGGCAGGTAGTGTCGTGGTCGGGATTCGAACCAGTGACCCTTTTTACTGCTAGGCGAGAATGCTACTCACTACACCACTGTGCTGCCCACATTTTGGGAGTCTTCCACATGCCTTTTCGCAAACTCCAAACGTTTCATTTTGTTTTTTGCTGAAAGTAATGGCTTTCCTCTGACCACTCTGCCATAAAGCCCAACTCTATCATGGAGCATACAGCTTATTGTGGTCCTATGTACAGATACTCCAGTCTCTGCTGTGGAACTCTGCAGCTTCTCAATGGTTACCTTAGATCTCTGTGCTGCCTCTCTGATTAATGCCCTCCTTGCCCGGTCTGTGAGTTTTGGTGTGCGGCCATCTCTTGGCAGGTTTGCTGTTGTGCCCTGTTCTTTCCATTTGGTTATGATAGATTTGATGGTGGGTGCTCCTAGGGATCATCAAAGATTTGGATATTTTTTTATAACCCAACCCTGACTTGTACTTCTCAACAACATTGTCCCTTACTTGTTTGGAGAGTTCCTTGGTCTTCATGGCAATGAGTGGTGCCTCTTGCTTAGGTGTTGCAGCCTTTCAAAAAGGTGTGTATATGTAATGACAGATCATGTGACACTTATGCCCTGTACACACGATCGGTCCATCCGATGAAAACGGTCTGATGGATTTTTCCATCAGTTATCCGATGAAGCTGACTGATGATCAGTCGTGCCTACACACCATCGGTTAAAAAAACGATCATGTCAGAACGCGGTGACGTAAACCGCGTACGACGGCACTATAAAGGGGAAGTTCAAATCCAATGGCGCCACCCTTGGGGCTGCTTTAGCTGATTTCGTATTAGTAAAACACGATTCACGCTTTTCTGTCTGTTACATCGTGATGAATGTGCTATCTCCATAACAAACTTAGTCTGAGCATGCATGGATTTTTAACCGTTGGACGTGCCTACAGACGATCGTTTTTTTTCTATCGGTTAGTTAACCATCAGATAATTTTAAAACAAGTTCCTATTTTTTTTAACTGATGGTTAAAAAAACGATGGGGCCCACACACGATCTGTTAGTCTGATGAAAACGGTCCATCAGACCGTTTTTCATCAGACAAACCAATCGTGTGTACGCGGCATAAGATTGCACACAGGTGGACATAATTTCACTAATTATGTGACTTCTGAAGGTAATTAGTTGCACCAGAGCTTTTTATGGGCTTCATAACAAAGGGGGTGAATACATACGCACATGCCAATTATCATATTTTTATGTATATATTTTTCTAATTTTACTTTACCAACTTAGACTATTGTGTTCTGATCCATCAAATATTATTCAGAATAAAAAAACATTGAACTAAAGGCTGTAATGTAACAAAATTGTAAAATGCCAAGGGGGTGAATACTTTTGCAAGGCACTGTATTTCTTGGGAAAGGGGCTCTTTCAGCCCAGAAACATAAGTGATGCTTCGTTTGGCAGCAAGCTGCTGTAATCTAATCATGGATTTGCTGTGCATAGTTAGCAGTGCTAGCAGATTACATATTTTAGCTAGGATTTTAAGACACATTTGTTTATCCGTGTTATCAAAACTGTATCATTGCCCTTGTATGAAGATTCATGCTAGACATACACTGTTAGATTATCAATTTCAAGTTCATGGGTATTTTTGAAAAATCATTTGTCAGAGGATTTTGATGATGTCATCATTGACTCATTAAATTTAATTTGAAAGGTTATTATAGGATAAAAGAATGTAACACAGACACATACTTTGTGCATTCTCTAAATGGATGACCAGACTTCTACTTGAATGGAATGCCAGATGCATGACTTGTCACATCACATAAGGTGCCAACTTCTAAAGGAGCCTATAAAAAGGTTATTATAATACAAAATAGTGCTGCACAGACACTCAAATTGTACACAGAGTCACGTCACATGAGAGTGTTTTCCAGCAGGTCTGCTTTGTACCTTTTAATGAAATCAAAGAAATAATAGTGCAAACCAAAGTTTAAAGTATATTGCATATTTATAAGTAGATTCATATGTACAGTCTAAGGGGCAGATCCACATACATCTGCGTCGGGCACAGCGTATGTCAGATATGCTACGCCGCTGTAACTTACTTGGCTTTGGTTTGAATCCTCAACGAATTTGTGCCGTAAGTTACGGCGGCGTAGTGTATCTCTCGCGGCGTAAGGGCACGGAATTCAAAATCGGGGGGTAGGGGGCGTGTTTCATTTAAATGAAGCGCGTCCCCGCGCCGAACGAACTGCGCATGCGCCGTCCGTAAAAACTCCCAGGGTGCATTGCTCCAAATGACGTCGCAAGGACGTCATTGTTTTCGACGTGAACGTAAATGGCATCCAGCCTCATTCACGGACGACTTACGCAAACAACGTAAAATTTACAAAATTATACGCGGGAACGACGGCCATACTTAACATTGAGTACGCTACCATATAGCAGCTTTAACTATACGCCGGAAAAAGCCGAACGGAAACAACATAAAAAAATGTGACGGCCGCGCCTATGTTCGTGGATCGTCGGAAATAGCTAATTTGCATACTCGACTCGGAATACGACGGAAACGCCACCTAGCGGCCGGCGAAAAATTGCATCTTAGATCCGACGGCGTACTAAGGCGTATGCCTGTCGGATCTAACCCAGATGCCGTCGTATCTTGTTTTGTGGATACCAAAGCAAAGATATGACGCACAAAATTTGAAATTACGCAGCACATCAAGAGATACGCCGGCGTAATTTCTATGAGGATCTGCCCCTAAGTATATAAGCCCATGGGTTTTAGTACATATGTTATTGCAATATATTAAAATATAAAAATAAATCAAATCATGCATATACAATATTTACACAAACCTTTGTTTGTAATATTATTTCATACATTTCTATATCATACATATTTGTTTAAAATAAATATTACTTGTGATCACAAAAGTTCTACTTTCAGATAATAGCTTTTTTTTTTTTTTTTTTTTTTAGCACATGGCACATATAATATATAATAAATTTTCTTTTTCCTAAGAGCCACATGCACTGTTAGAATTGTGTTATGCAGATAAGATACTAGAAACATTTTCCATCCTTCTCCTTCGAATTCTTTGGTTCACTATCGTTGAAATGAAATCAACCACTGATTATTTTTTCATCAACTGCTATAGATGGAGCAAACTTCTTTCCTGCAACCACGGGTGTTGACAGTGTTTATAGGGGAATCCCTCCTGCCAAGAAATTGTGTTCTCCGGGCAGGGAGGCAGAGAAAGCTGTTTCCCCCTGGGAGAAGACAGTGATTATTGGAAGTGGCTATAACAGTCGCTTGCAATAATCGCATGTAAAATCCAGCAGGATGGTTGTACCCAAGTTTGATTGATCGATTGAATATACCTGCCCATACATGGTTTGAATCTCAGCCAGTTCCAACCGTCTATGGATGGCTTTAGAAAATCAAACAAATGTTAAAAAGATGACAGTTTTTTTATGAAAATCTGTGTATGGACACCTTAAATTTTAAATATTTCAGTCCTTGATTATTCTTCAAAAAATTTAATTTGTTCTTTGGTTAAAGAATAACTAAACCCAAGAACAAAAAATATATATATATATATTGCAGTTTACCTGTCCTTAGATGTTGTGATTGTATTTGTTTTCTTTTTTCAGGTTACATTTTTCAAGTACAGAAAATACTTTTTGGTCTTTGTCAATTTCTGTCAGCTGAACTGAAAGAAAAAACAATCTTATATTTCTTCTGTAAACTACTAATCTACCCATTCCCCATGTAATAAATATTGTGACAGGAAGTCAGGTAAATCTGTGGGTGTTGTCACAGACGGGAGATACATTTCTGCCTTGTTTGGACAATACACCAATCATTATCGGGCGTCGGCATAGCCGAGAAAGGCTAAAGGCCGTTGAAAGACTTCAGCTGTTCAGAATGAGGCAATTGAGTCCTCTATAAGTAGCCCAGAGGATTACCACTAATTTGCTGCATCCTGAAGCTTTGTGAGGAAGGAGAGCAGTACTGAAAGTCTTGTGAGGAGGTGAGGAGAGGATTGATTTTTCTGTGTGATAAAAATCAAAAGACTATTGTTTTGTGCTGTATGACCAGCACTGTCTGCCCAGCGCTAGGCTGAGTCAGACTCCATAGATAGGTTCCTGTGTGGAAGGTAGACGCCCAGAGTGGCTAGGGTTTATTTTATGTTTGATTTTGTTTATGCTGTTTGGATGCTTGCAATTGTTTTCCAGCAAGATGGAAAAATAAACCAAAAACGTTGTTTTCAACCGTCTTCGACTGCCAGTCTGTATAAATTCAGTGTGTGGTGAATCCATCCAAGGGGTCACACACCCCGCTACCGAGCTAACCCCTCACAATATAAACAATGACTGACAGGTTTGAAGTCCAGCCTGGGTGGTAACCATGGCTCCCTCCATAGATACAGTAGAGGAGTGAGCATAGCTATTCCAGGGATTAGAAAAAGCATGTAAAAGGAAAACTGGTAAGCTGTGATATCTTTTTTTTTTTTTTTTTTTAGTTTATAGGATTTCATGCTATATCCCCCATAGATCTCATTGCATAGGATCTAATGCTATATTCGTTAATGTCCTCTCCTGCCTGAATCAGCACTGGGAATGTTTTTGTTTAATTTTTTTACCAAGGGGAAATTTTCTCCTAGCTAAGCTCATAACCCATCCTTAGAATGCTTTAATTGATGCCCAGAGATATGACCCTTATTTGTATTCCTTTCTTCATGAAGATTTTTCCAATCTTTTATATAAGTGTGGTGTCCTGGTAGATTCTGATTATTCTGCCTTCCCAATCTAAGCATTGCAAGTATAATCTCTATAACTGATTCAGTTGTGGAGAGATAGCAATGATTTACAATCTCAGCAGGGTTAGCAAACAGTGACTTGATACAAATCATATAAAATCATAAAGAAAAAAATGCTGTCTAGATGGGATAAAGGGATAAATAACTAAAACATATAATTCAGACATACAGTATCTCACAAAAGTGAGTACACACCTCACATTTTTGTAAATATTTTATCTTTTTATGTGACAAAACTGAAGAAATATACTTTGCTACAATGTAAAGTAGTGAGTGTACAGCTTGTATAACAGTATAAATTTGCTGTCCCCTAAAATAACTTAACACAGCCATTATTGTCTAAACCGCTCCCAACAAAGGTACATTTTCTTTTCCCAGTGTCATGTGACACATTAGTGTTACAAGGTCTCAGGTGTGAATGTGGAGCAGGTGTGTTAAATTTGGTGTTATCACTCTCACTCTCTCTGACTGGTCACTAGAAGTTCAACATAACACCTCATGGCAAAAAACTCTCTGAGGATCTAAAAAATAATTGTTGCTCTACTTAAAGATTGCCTAGATTATAAGAATATTGCCAAGACCCTGAAACTGAGCTACAGCACAGTGGCCAAGAACATACAATGGTTTAACAGGACAGGTTCCACTCAGAACAGGCCTCGCCATGGTCGACCAAGGAAGTTGAGTGCACGTGCTCAGCATCATATCCAGAGGTTGTCTTTGAGAAATAGATGCATGAGTGCTGTCCGCATTGCTGCAGAGGTTTAAGGGGTGGGGGTCAGTCTGTCAGTGCTCAGACCATTCGCTGCACACTGCATCAAATTGGTCTACATGGCTGCCATCGCAAAAGGAAGCCTCTTCTAAAGATGATGCACAAGAAAACCCACAAACAGTTTGCTGAAGACATGCAAAATAAGGACATGGATTACTGGAACCATGTCCTGCGGTCTGATGAGACCAGGATAAACGTATTTGGCTCAGATGGTGTCAAGCGTGTGGCGGCAACCAGGTGAGGAGTACAAAGACAAGTGTGTCTTGCCTACAGTCAAGAATGGTGGTGGGAGTGTCATGGTTTGGGGCTGCATTAGTGCTCCTGGCACTGGGGAGCTACACCACCAAGATGACCACTGCCTTGCTAAAGAAGCTGAGGGTAAAGGTGATGGACTGTTCAAGCATATCCCCAGACCTTCCTCAAATGGAAGGTGGAGGAGCACAGGGTCTGTAACATCCACCAGCTGTGATGCTGTCATGGAGGAGTGGAAGAGGACTCCAGTGGCAACCTGTGAAGCTCTGGTGAACTCCATGCCCAAGAGGGTTAAGGCAGTGCTGCAAAATATTGACACTTTGGGCCCAATTTGGACATTTTTACTTAGGGGTGTACTCACTTTTGTTGCCAGCGGTTTAGACATTAATGACTGTGTGTTGAGTTATTTTGAGGGGACAGCAAATTTATACTGTTAAACAAGCTTTTCCCTTACTACTTTACATTGTAGCAAAGTGTAATTTCTTTTTTTTTTTTTACATGAAAATATATAATAAAATATTTACAAAAATATAAGGGGTGTACTCACTTTTGTGAGATACTGTATTAAGTGCAAAGTGCTAAAATCCACTGGTTTAAAGGGTGAAATTTATATTCATATCAAACACCACAAGTTGCTTATTGCAAAGTAACAGGCATTTAGTAAAAACAGCGTCTAGCGCCCCAGCTGGCATACTGACGTCACTGCTATCTCCTTCCACCCAACGAACATTTAGTTGCATGAGACATCGTCACTGGGGCAATTGCCCCAAACAACAAAACTGTCAGGGATGGGCTCTGCCTTCCCTTCTCGGTGCTCAGCTGTCAGTTAATTGCCAGCACTGGTCGTTCCACAGTGTCTCATCTGGTGATCATTTCCTGGTCCTCAGCCAGCCTCTTCCTGCAATTTAAACTTCCTGGTTCATTTCTCCCATGTCTTTGACTTGGTCAACATATCTGAAGATTCTCTATGTTCCTGTTCCAGGCTTATGTCCCTTCTGGTTACTGATCTCTATTTGCTGTCTCTGAGTCTGACAATGAAGTAGAACCCATGCAGTTGGGCTTCACACGTCTCTCTGCGGAGGAGAGGGCCTTTGGGGGGGAGGGAGAGATTGTGTCTTTATTGTGGCTAGGCAGATCACTTGTCGAAGTTCTGTCCTACCAGTCCGGGAAACGCTTGCACCTGAGGTCCTGTAGGGAACAGACCTTAGGTGACATTGTTACGCCCCCAGTTATCTTGATGAATAAGCCTTTTGTTCCAGTTCCCCTTTCCTGGTCTGAGTCGTCCATCGAGATACAGGCTTTAAACGACTCTGGGGCTGCAGGCCTGTTCATAGATAGTGCCCTTGTGTCTAAGCACTCGATTCCGCTGCAGCTTCGTGCCACTTCACTTGCCATTGAGGCTATTGATGGGAGACCTCTACAGCCTGCCCATGTGATTTATGAGACTGCTCCATTGACCATGGTTGTAGGGGCTCTTCACCATGAGATAATCCAATTTCAAGTTATTTCCTCACCCCATTACCCAATGGTTATTGATTAACCTTGGTTACAGAGGCACAACCCTTCTTTTGATTGGATTCGGGCTAAGGTTCTTTCCTGGTCACCACAATGCAGTAAGATATGTTTTCGGAAAGTGGCCAAGGCCTTGTGCACTCTTCACTCACCTCCCTGCCAGAGAAGTACCGCAAATTTGGTGATGTCTTTGACAAAGGTCAAGCCAGTAGTTTCCCTCCACACTTGTCATGTGATTGTGCAATTGATCTTCAATCTGGTACCAAGCCTCCTCATGGCCACGTTTACCCTTTGTCGGCCTCAGAGGATAAACCCATGGAGGACTATGTTGCCGGCGCATGTTCATCCGCAAATCCTTGTCTCCTGCTAGTGCTGGCTTCTTCTTTGTGAGAAAGAAGAGTGGAGAACTGAGACCTTGTATCGATTATGGGGGTCTCAATAGCATCACGATTAAAAAGGCTTATCCGATTCCAGTGATTATGGAATTATGTGACTGCCTCAAGGGAGCAACAGTTTTCACAAAGCTCAATCTGAGTGGGACATACAATCTCGTGAGGATCAAGGGGGGCGATGAATGGAAAACTGCGTTTAATACTAGGACAAGACATTACAAATACTTTGTAATTCCATGTGGTCTTTGCAACGCTCCTGCAGTTTTTAAAGGAATTTATCAACAATGGCCTCCGAGATACTTGCAGCAATGTGTGGTGGTTTATCTCAACTACATTCTCATATATTCTAATTCCCTAAAGAGCCACCACACAGATGTCTCCCATGTTCTACAGGGGCTGAGAGATAATAAACTGTATTGTAAGTTGGAAAAGTGCGCGTTCCATCGCGAACAGCTAAAATTTCTATTAGTTATGTCATTTCTACTGCTGGTTTTTGGATGGACTCAAAGAAACTATTTGCAGTTCTACAGTGACCTCGACCCGTAGGTCTACGTCCACTACAAGGTTTTCTTTACTTTATCATCGGAAGTTTATTCATAATTTCTCTTCACTGGTTAAACCCCTGACTGATATGACCAGAAAGGACAATAACTCACAGAATTGGTCTCCTGATTCCATTAAAGCCTTTGAGTCTCTCAAGTCTGTCTTTGTTTCAGCTCCTGTGTTGACACATCCTGATCCCACGTTACCCTTCATTCTTGAGGTTGATGCATCTGAGACTGGAGTTGGTGCACTCCTGTCTCAACGTCCTACCTCTGAGAGTGCTATGCATCTTTGTGGCTACTTTTCCACGAAATTGTCTGCTGCAGAATGCAATTACGAGATTGGGGACAGAGAGCTGTTAGCGATCATTTTGGGGTTAAAGAATGGAGGCATCTCCTCGAAGGTACCACTGTGCCAGTTCTCATTTTGACTGACCACAAGAATCTCACATTCTTGTCTGAGGAAAAATGTTTATCTCCCAGAAGGGCCCGATGGGCCTTTTTTTTCTGTTAAGCTTCAATTACATAGTCCTGGTCTTACCCGGTACCAAGAATGTAAGGGCTGATGCATTGTTGTTACAGTTTTCCTCCGCTTCCAAGATGGAGTCGGTTCCTGTCCCTGTGATACCTCCCGATCGTATTCTGGCCAATCGCACTAGACGCTGTTTTTGCCATATGCCTGCTACCTTTCTATTCTTGTGATAATAATTATTTTATAATAAATAATTTTTAATCATCATTGCGCAGTGAGGTTTGCCCTTCCTCTTTTTTGAGTGCATCGTACACCATACATGCCTGTAAGAACATCATCCGGTCACATTGCTGTGGAGAGGAGAAGATGCATTTAAGTGGTAGAGCTTTAATTTGCCTGCTGAGAGCCATTCCTTGTGTGGATATCTTATCTGTTGATGTGTTTAGACCTGCAAGGGTCACAGATGTCTGGTAATGAGCTGATTCTTATCTGTGGGAGTGGAGTACTTTTCATGTGACTTAGCATGGAGATCACTATTGACATTTGAAGTGGAACCTCATCATATTTCCGTATGGACATTTGGACTATTTTCACTTTTCTGTCTGAGGCACATTGCACTTTGAATAAGTAACTGTTGGTGTTTGATATGAATATAATTTTCAGCACTTTGCACTTTATGTATGTATGAATTATATTTTTTAGTTCATTATTCCTTTATGTACAATATTTTTAGTGCAACTGTCAAATCGTATTGATTAATCAAAATTATCACTCAGTTTAGAACCCCTTGCAGCAATTACATGTGCTCAGGACAGAAACTAAAGACACAGTGAAAAGAAGGTGGAACTAGCTATACAGGACATCTTCTAGCCATGGAGTGCGGAAGAAACAAAATTATTTGAAGGCAAAAAAAAACAATGCACATGTAACATGATAGTGACAAGTCTTTAATTCTGGAAGACATGGTTTCACCTATTTAGACAATATACTTTTAAAGCAAAGTCCTTAAGTATATTATAATCCTGAAAAAAAAATATATATATATATAGAAATTAGTAGTATAACATATGACCGTGTTACTCTTGCTGCTGAACTTACAAAACACTAAACACATATTATTGGTTGTTTCTTGTGATATTTATACTGATCCATGTACTGTACATCTACTTGTGTTTTCCACTTACAAATTTCACGCAAGAGATGTTGAAATAGTTTGGTAGAAACCAGTACACTACCAGTTGTAATTTTATTATATAACTTTTATTTACATTTATATTTGGTAGTGTTATGTATCAAAAACTATAATTACATGTGTTGATCACACAAGCAACAAACAATGTTAAAGATCAAATTAAACATCAGATATTAAATTACATTTCCATCTTTACAAAAAGTATGCCTTATTTACTTAATTATATTGTTTTTAACAAATGGTCCTGCATACATGTAGCAATTACTGAGACAGCAAACTGGAGTGAGCTCTTCCAAAAGGTGGCAAGGACAGTCTCTGGGATCTTTTAGGCTTGTGCAGACTGTGCCCTGTGTAGCTCAATTCTTTCTTGCAGTACCTGACAGCCTCTGTACTAGATGCCTCAGGTCAGATCCTCTATGGACTTCCTGCACTGCTTCAGGAAATCAGGACGTGGGTCACTAAGCTCTTAGCTGGATCTAAAACCCAGTTGGCCTTTTCTAAATTGCAGCTATCAGTCCAGAGGGCCTAAGGCTGGGTCTTCTACAGTATAGGAACAAGGACCCTACTGTTCCAGTCCTCAGCCTATTTATACCTACCTCAGCCCCCTACTGGTCACTCAGATAGGGATTGGCTGAGGTGGCATTAAAGTGCAAGTGTGGGTACACTTCTTCCACCCACTAAATTATTGAGCCTTCCAGAAATTAGGGGAAAGCAGTTGAGCCTGAACCAGCAAAACTCAGTACAGCCAAAAGCAGTTTAACACTGCTCCACTGCAAAAGAGGAGCCAAAAACGAAATTTGCCACAATTATTAGCATCCTCGTTAGGAGGGTGCTACACTGATTAAGAAGTGACTCATTCCCCTTTCCTTCCCCCTCTATCTGTTTGTATGGCTCAGTGCAGACTTTAAGAGAAAGTGTTACACCAAACAGCTTCTGCTGTTCTTTCTCTGTTTAGAAAACATAAGAAGGCTCTTGGAAACCAGCATTGTGGTTGTACCCTGAATTCAATATTTGGTCTATAACAGTGGTTCTCAACCTGGGGTCGGGACCCCCTTGGGGGTCGAATGATGATTTTCCGAATCCTGGGCTGTTCCTGGAGCCTGTGGCCACCCACTCAGCCTCTACGTAGCCGCCCATTCAGTTCACGGCATGGGTGGGAGGCAGAGACTAGAGGTCAGCTGACTGGTGAGGAATGTGAAGTGGGAGGGGCTGGAGGAGACTCTACCTCCTGATTTCGGCATAGGTATCACTGCTATGAGACACCACGAAGCCGGAGACACAGTCAGCAACACTACCTGTGATTAGAGTTGCCATTAAAAGTCCCCACTACAGTTATCAGATCAGCAGATGACCTTGATCAAGAGAACCTAAGTTGGCTGATCAGAACTTCCCTCAGCACTGCTACTCATCCCAACTCCCCCCAGCACTGCCACTGATTCCACCCCCCACCAGCACTGCCACTGATGCCAACTCGCCACCAGCACTGCCACGCATCCCAACTCCCCACCAGCACTGCCGCTCATCCCAACTCCCTACCAGCACTGTCACTCATCTCTTTCCCCCAACCCCCCCACCAAGGAGTAAGAGAAGGAATACAAATAGAGAATGCATGGAAGTGAGAGGAAAAGAGGGGGAGGAACAAAGAAAATGGAGAGAAAGAATAAGAGAAAGAAAATGAAAGATGGCTAGTGAGAGGGATGGGGGAGAAAAAACAAGAAATTAGGATAGAGAGAGATAAAAGGGAAAGAAAGGAGAACAAAGAGAGAGGGGTACATCCTAAAATGTACCATAAGGGGTTTTAATACTGTACAAGTGGAAGGGACTCAGGGAGCACTAAATGTCCATTGTTTAGGGGCACAAATTACTTGTCTTGGGTGCTGACAACCCACACTATGAAAATAATTTTACTGTTAGGGGTCCCCACAACTTGCAAATTTTATCAAGGGGTCACGGCACTAGAAAGGTTAAGAATCACTGGTCTATAATAAAAAAAATCTATTTAAAAGATTTGTTTTAGAAAACATATAAACTTTAAAAGTAAAAACGATTATAGTTTTCATTTAAGTCTATAAATGCAATTAAAAGGCTGCATTATCATGGAACCAGCTTTATATCCTGTGTTCCTGAAGACAGTATTGCAAAAGTTGTCTATTCATTTTTTTTATATAACCTCAATTTACCTGTAGTTGCTCAAAAACAGGGCACCTGTCAGATACAGCATAGTCACAGCGGGCATAAGTGTCATAGAATGTTTATTAGGATATTCCCAGCATTGTGCGGCAGAATGTTTATAAATCAGTAAGTAGCTTAGGTACACTCGAGTTGCATCAAACTTCTTTTAGGCCCTGTTCACACTAGCTTGATTTCAGATGCCACTTGATTTGCATACAGTTGCCAATGACAAAGGAATTAACATTGTTTTCAATGGTGTCTGTTCACATGGTGAAATGCAGCATGAGGCAATTTTGGAAAAAAATCATATACTACATTTTTGTGATTCCAGCCCTAAATAATATCCAAACCACTTTAATGTTGCACTATTTATTACAGGTGATTATATATAGCCATCAATTGAGTGCCATTTAATTTAATATTATGGTTCATTTAGACATGAGCATGTCTTTGGAGTGTGGGAGGAAACCCACGTAGGCACAAGGAGAACATGCAAACTCCAGGCGAGTAGTGCCATAGTTGAGATTCAAAGCAACGACCCTAGTGCTGCTAGGCAGAAGTGCTAAGCACTTAGCCACTGTGTTGCACTAAAGCAGGGGGTCTCCAAATTTTCTGAACAAAGGGCCAGTTTACTGTCCTTCACACTTTAAGGAGACTGAACTGTGGCCAGTGTGAGTAGAAAATGCCCAGCGTAAAGAATGTTCCATCATTGGTATTAGTGGGAGGAAGATTTCCCCAATTTTGTTATTAGGGAATGGTGTTCCATCATTGGTGTCAGTGGAAGGAAATGTGCCCCATCATTGGTGTCAGCGAGAAGAATAATGCTGCATTGTTGGTATCAGTGGAAGGATTAGTGCCCCATCAATGGTGTCAGCAGGAAGAATAGGTCCCTGTATTTCGAGGGGGCGGCAAACTAACGCCAGCCCTCCCCCGACGGACGATCGCCGCAAGCATACCCTCTAGAAGAAGATTAATGAAAACATCCCCCCCATGGGAGACGAATAGGGAATGCAGCAAGCACCGGACCCCCTCCCCCCAGGCAGCAGAGACTAAAAGCATTCAAGGGAAAATATTTTGCTTACATATCTCATACATAAAAAATGTAAAGCCCATGTTAAGAACTCAAAGACAGAAATGGAGTAAGGGCAAAACGTTATGAGGGAACTTTGGGCGGCAAGATTCCAAGGTATCAAATGTGAGAAGAGGCCAGTTTGAAAGCAAGTTGGTTTAATAAGTAGTGTGGTTCGTGGGAAGGTGCAAAGCTTCTGATATGTGGAACTCACCATATGTATTAAACTCTGAGTCAAGAGTCAAGTTAGAATGCTGACCTAACAGGTACATTATGCATACATTTCCCAACTTGTATCACGGAGATAGGTTGGCTCACACGTGACGCAAGAAGGGTTCCAGTGTCAAAATGAAAATCAATGGTGAGAGTGCATAGCCCTGGCGAATACCATTCCTGATAGAAAAGGGAGTCGAAAGATGCCTTGATCCTGAACTGTGTTGAGGGGAATGTTTAAAGAGTTTTAATGTGTTTTAATCCACACATGTGGTCTGAATCCAATTGCTTCTAACGTTAGGTAAATGAAGGACCAGTCAATCCTGTCGAAGGCCTTCTCAGCATCTGTGAAGAGTATGAAAGATTGTTCCACCTTCAACAGGGTTGAGTGGATATAAAGAGGAAAGGATTGCTGTTACTCCCAACCAGCTCAGGTGAATAAACAATAAGGAGCAGCCTTAGCCTTCATGTCTCCACCAAACTACACCCTGATGCATTTCGCCCCACCCACCGGGCGAAATAGCATATGACTAAGCCCTGGTGGGTGGGGTGAAATGCATCAGGGTGTGCGCTTTGGTGGAGACATGCATGCTGATGCAATTCCTTATCTTTTATTCACCTGGGCTGGTCAGAAGTATCAGCAATCCTTTCTTCTTTACCTTTTCTAGTCCTCTGGATTGGTATCAATAAAAACCTGCACCCCATGTTTTAGGACACAGGGATATGCTCTCATCTCTACTTTGAGCAGCGGCAAAAGTAATATAACAGGTCGCAGGGGTGAGTGGATCACATTCATCGCCTGAATAGTTTCATTCTAGGCATACACCCCACCTGATACAAGTAAATTATTTTCTGGAGCTAGGGGTGCAGTCTGTTTGCCAATATTTTTTGTGCGCAGTTTTAATCCATGTTGAGAAAAGCTATGGGGCTATAATTGGAACAATGTTGTACGTCTTTCCCCACTTTAAGGATGACCATTCGTGCTGCGAGGGCCGAGGGCTGTAAGTCTTGTTGTTGAGTGAATTGATGGCAGAGACCAAGTGTGGAGATTAGATGGATTGAAATGATTTGTAATAAGTTAAAGGAACCCCATCTGGACCACGGGTCTTACCTGTCTTAGTGGATTACAAACTAGAAGAAATAATGATGGGTCAATGGGTTTTCTAGCAGTTGGAAACTTTGAGTATTTAGGGTGGGTAGGCCTGATCTGATAAGGTAGTCTCTGACCCGATCCAAGACCTGCAAGATCGGTCAGGGTGGAGATCACAGAGTTTGGCATAATATTCCCTAAAAGAGGCCACAATGTTGCAGGGAACTGAGTTTTTGGATCTATTGCAGGAGATAGTGGGAAGGATTTCTATCTCTCCTGGACCTTTCAGGACAGAGAGACTTCAGGCTGCATCTACAGCAAGGTATTTCTGTGAGGCCCCGTACACACGTCCGAGGAACTCGACGGGCAAAACTCATCGTTTTGCTCGTCGAGTTCTGTGTGAAGCTGCCGAGGATCTCGGCGAGCCAACTTTCCTCATTGAACTCGTCAGCTTCCTCGGCCGAAAGTGTACACACGGCCAGGTTTCTCGGCAGAATTCAGCTCCGATCGAGTTTCTGGCTGAATTCTGCCGAGAAACTCGGTCGTGTGTACGGGGCCTGACTATGTCCACATAATGATATTATTTGTGATCTTGAGTCAATTTATGTGAGTTAGTAATTTGGTGATGCATCAATGGTGTCTTGAATATAGCTGGCTTCGTGTCTTACCCTTGGGTTTTAGAATACTATTTACCCAGTTGGATATTTCCTCAACACTGGGTTTCCTTTCTCTTGTATATCAGGTAGCATTTTAACTGTGTCCGTTTTGGGGTTATTTGGTTTGAGATACAGCAGATGTGATTGTTTTTAACAAGGCATATTAAGCAGCTTCCTCATTTCTTTTGTGTATTGTTGTGTTCAGGGCTGTCTTAATGCATGGGCACCCTTGGGCAATGCCCAGGGGCCCCAGGTGCATGGGGGCCCCCGTGATAATATTGCATTATATCATACTTGACAACTGTCCCAGATTTGCTGGGATAGTCACTCTTTTTAGTAAGTTCTCCAAGGGATAGCTCTGTCCCAGACAGCATCCCAGAAACTGTACTGTGCCCTCCCGATCCCAGTATATTGACCTATTAACCCCCCCCTCTGTACTTTGCCCTTCTGCCTCCCCCTGTACTGTGCCCTTTGTGTTGACTAGTCATTAATTTATGGCATGTTTTCTTATTGTTTAAAATCAATTTTATTGAAAGTACTAATAAATATATGTTTAATTCCAACTATTTATAGTTTATTCTTAAGAGTAGGTGCGTAAATTGGGTTAGGCTGGTAGAGGCCCAATTGCATCACTTTGCCCAGGGGCCCATGATGCTATTAAGATGGCCCTGGTTGTGTTGGGTTTTGTATTCAGTCATTTAAAGTAGCCTGTGTGTCTTTGAATATATCAGATGTATTAATAATTACCATTGCACTTCCATTGCCTGCGGGTTTTGCAACCATGTTATTTTAGAAGGTCTGTATAGCACTTTCTTTCTATACCACTTCTTTCTTGTTGCTGTTTGTCCAGTATATTTTATTTGATTCTCATGAAATCTCTGCACTGGTTCAGTTTCTTGCTTTGAGGTCCATTTGCTGTTTTCTTTTTTTTATTATTTGAAAGTCGTGTTTCAGTGATTTTATTTGATATGATATTCGTTCTGTCATGGAAAAAATCTGTTAACCCTAATCCGCAGAAGAATTCTTTAATGTCAGTGCAGAACTCTGTTTCATCACGTTGTTTGGTCAGGCAGAAACTAAGTCGTTTAGAGAGCACATTTTGTTCACTTTTTCTCTGTTGATGGGTTGAGAGGTTAACCACAGGAGAGAGTTTTGCAGTGATGGCCTATATGTCAGGTTTACTTGTAGCTCCGTTCACAATCATTGCCACTTTGAATCTCAATCTAAGGTTCCTTTGTCTTATTCTGCATTAGATTGCAGTGCAGCTGCCTTTGGAACTTGCTTCTTTTCCCTGTATCGGATTCTCTCGTCTCTGAAAATTATTTTCTTGCCAGAAGACAAACCTGTTGAGATGATTTCCTAACCTAAACTTAACTTAATCTAAAGCATAGCCATTCCTAGGCCTTTAGGATTCAGGATTTCCTGATATTACTGTCAAGAGTTTGATGTTATCTGTATGTGGTAATTACAATATCCTCCAAAATGGTAAAAAGCAGAAAAACAATATATTACAATACAATCCATAAACATGCGACTACTAGGTTCAAAGAATTATGGAGTTTCTTGGCACAAACAAATTCACTATCCCAAATTAATAACCCTCTGTAAAGCGACCTCTACATAAAGTATATCTAAGGGAACCTAAAGGGTGTAGGTTACTCATATATTGAACAATATTCAAAATGTTCAAATAAATTACATCCCGCCAGAACATTAAAATATATCAATGCTGGGTTTATGAATACAGTATAACTGTTTCTTGTTTCAACTCAATGACAATACACTAAAGTAACAAGTTTCAGTGTTAATATGAAAAAAATGCAACATCTCAATAATATTGTAATGGATGTACAATAAAAACTTCCTGGGCCAGATCCACAAAAACCTGGCGTAACTTAAAAAATCCCATTTAAGTTACACTGCCTTAAAGTTTCTACCTAAGTGCCTGATCCACAAAGCACTTATCTAGAAATTTCAGGCTGTGTAACTAAAATTCCGCCGGCGCAAGGCGTTCCTATTCAAATGGGGCGAGTCCCATTTAAATGAGGCGCGCTCCCGCGCCGGCCGTACTGCGCATGCGCGAAGTTACGTTACGCCGAGTTTTGAGGATCGCGACGGCTTAAAAAAGTTGCGTCGGGAAAAAAAAAAAATGACAGCGGCATGCATTCCTGAGGGAGAACTCCATGCCAATTTTCAAAGAAAAAACCGGCATGGGTTCCCCCCCCCAGGAGCATACCAGGCCCTTAGGTCTGGCATGGGTTGTAAGGAGACCCCCCCACGCCGAAAAATTGACGTAGGGGGTCCCATACCAGACCCGTATCCAAAGCACGTGGGTAGGCACCCACCACGTGGGTACCTGCCGGAGCATGATGGGACGGTGATGCCTATATAAATGGGATGCAAGGCGCGCTTCCATCATTACAGCGACAACAGGCGACGAGGCAACATCGGAAGAAAGGAAGAGAAGACCCTGATGCCACAGAAGACCGCGGTGGCTGCCTGTTTGAAATCGAGCTAACACACAAACATAGCAGGCAGCCAGCGCTGAAGAAGAAGGCACCGGAGAGCTGCAGAAGAACCGGGGTTCGCCGAGTCAACAGCGGAAGAGGGGAGAAGATGGAAGAAGCCCCCCGGAGTCCGGAGAAGCCCCCCCCGGAGAGCGGAGAAGACCCCCGGAGAGCGGAAGACCCCCGGAGAGCGGAAGAAGAAGCCCCCCCTGCTAATTGAGCTAATAACGAAGACAGGGGGGGCATCCGGAGCAGAATAATAAAATATTTTAAAAAGCCTTGTGTTGTGTGTTTACTAACTAACTTTTTGCCTACAGGTGAATGGATAGGGGTACGATGTACCCCATATCCATTCACTTAGGGTGGGGGGCCGGTATCTGGGGGCCCCCTTATTTGAGGGGACTCCCAGATTCCGATAAGCCTCCGCCCGTAGACCCCGACAACCAATGGCAAGGGTTGTCGGGAAGAGGTCTTGTCCTCATCAGCATGGGGACAGGGTGCTCTGGGGTGGGGGGGCCCGCAGTGCGCCCCCCTGCCCCAGAGCACCCAACCCCCCCATGTTGAGGGCACGCGGCCTGGCACGGCTCAGGAGGGGGGGGGCGCTCGCTCGTCCCCACTCCTTTCCTGGCCGGCCGGGTAGCGTGCTTTGGATACGGGTCTGGTATGGATTGTAGGGGGACCCCCTACGTCAATTTTTCGGCGTAGGGGGGGTCCCCTTACAACCCATACCAGACCTAAGGGCCTGGTATGCTCCTGGGGGGGAACCCATGCCGGTTTTGTTTTTACATATTGCCGTGGAGTTCTCCCTCGGGAAAGCATACCAAATGCCGTCGCTGGAATGGGCTTTTACATGGTGTGACTAGTTTACACTTTGTAGAACCAGCCCTAATTTTACACTTGCAAAATAACACTTACGGCGCAAAAAGGAAGCTGGAAAGCTTTGTGGATCGCCTTAAGTGCTAATTTGCATACTAGAAACGGCATTTCGACTCGAAATGCCCCCAGCGGTGGATGCGGTACTGCATCCTAAGATTCGGCAGTGTAATTCAATTACACATGCCGGATCTTCTGCCTAACTTTGGAAAAAGCCTTTTGAGGATCGTTTCCAAAGTTACACACAGACTGAACAGCAGTTAAGTCGGAGTATCTCTTTTGTGGATCTGGCCCCCTGTCTTTTAAAGCATTGTCAGCAGGACAAGAAGTAAGGGTAAGGGGTTTGTAAACCTTTCTCACGTCCAGCCCCGCCCCCATACAGTTAGAAAAACATATGAGGTCACACATAACCCCATACAGCGCCCCCTAGTGGTTAACTCCCAAACTGAAATTGTAATTTTCACAGTAAACAATGCATTTTTATAGCATTTTTTGCTGTGAAAATGACAATGGTCCCAAAAATTTGTTAAAATTGTCCGATGTGTCCGCCATAATGTCGCAGTCACAAAAAAAATTGCTGATTGCCGCCATTAGTAGTAAAAAAAAAAATAATTAATCAAAATGCAATAAAACTATCTCCTATTTTGTAAACGCTATAAATTTTGCGCAAACCAATCGATAAACGCTTACTGCGATTTTTTTTACCAAAAATAGGTAGAAGAATACGTATCAGCCTAAACGGAGGAAAAAAAAGTTTTTTTATATCTTTTTGGGGGATATTTATTATATCGAAAATATTGTTTTTTTTTCAAAATTGTCGCTCTATTTTGTTTATAGCGGAAAAAATAAAAACCGCAGAGGTGATCAAATACCACCAAAAGAAAGCTCTATTTGTGGGAAAAAAAGGACGCCAATTTTGTTTGGGAGCCACATCGCACAACCGTGCAATTGTCAGTTAAAGCGAATCGCAAAAAGGGGCAAGGTCCTTTAGCTGCATTTTGGTCCGGGTCTTAAGTGGTTAAGCGGTTAAAATGTAAGCAGGGCTGCTGCTAGAAATTACGGGGCCCTGTACAGCCTACCTGACAGGGCCACCCCAAATATCAAAATAATATTTTCACAAAAAATACAGCAGTTGGAAACTGGCTGGAGGGAGAGGAGGAGAAACCAGATTTCAACTGCTACACAGAGAGCCATGCAGGGGATAGGTTCCAGTAATTGTCCTCCCGCCAAACCGATCAACATCTCTGCCCACATCAGATTCCCCCTGTTACCTGGGTACTGTACAAGAGGACCAGTGGTACCTTCTAATTGGTGGGCCTGAATGTAAGAACAAGGTCATTGATAGAATGCATTTAATAGTTGAGTCTTTGACTCAGTGGATTATTTACGAAAGACAAATCCACTTTGCACTACAAGTGCACTTTCAAGTGCAGTCGCTGTAGAAGGGGGACAAAAAATAACGAAAATAAAAAACACGTGATTTGATGATAAATTCGTAAATAACCCCCAAAGTGTCATACAGGATACGTAAAGGAGTTGGTCAGTAGTGTAAAGTATGGTTGCACAATTCAAATACCACATCACTGGTAAAATCTTGCTCTAAAGAGATGAATGGAAGGATACTTTATACCTGATAAATCTTCTGCCCTTGTTATTTTAACTTTGGATAGTAAAACATTTTTTGTTCTGCCAGTAAATACCTTATACAGCCCACTTCCTGTTTCTTGTCTGGTAAAAAGCCTAGGCTTACGACATCATGCACAGCTCACTCTCGTGAGAGTTTGCCAGGAAGGGAGGGGGGATGAGTCATAAGAGGGCCAATGAAAGCTGCAAGGCTGCAGAGCTGGAGGTGTGCCTCTGTGTGTCTGTGTAAATCCAGGAAGTGAACAGGCAGCAGCTTCAGCTGCCCACATTTATAATGGATTCAGTGGAGGGAGATTTCTACAGCATATTTGGCAAGTACAGACTCACAGTATATATAGAATAATATGCAAAGTGGTTGGAGGGAAGCTTCAGAATGGCAAAGATGTTTTTTTGTTTTTTTTTCAGATTATGAGAGCAGACTGCAGTTCCTCTTTAACCACTTGCCTACAGGGCACTTTCACCCCCTTCCTGCCCAAGCAATTTTTTAAGCTTTCAGTGCTGTCACACTTTGAATGACAATTGTGCAGTCATACAACACTGTACCCAAATGAAATTTGTATAATTTTTTCCCCACAAATAGAGCTTTCTATTGGTGGTATTTGATCATCTCTATTTCTTGCGCTATAAACAAAAGAAGAGGGACAAGTTTGAAAAAAATACAATGGCCCGGATTCACAGAGAACGGGCGCACATTACGCCGCCGTAGCGCATATCAATGTACGCTACGCCGACACAGCGCAGAGAGGCAAGCATGGATTTCAGGAAGCCAGTGCTCCCAAAGCTACGTCGGCGTGGCGTAGATTTCGAAGGCGCAGGCCGGCGTAGGTGGAAGTGGGTTTGCCCCATGCAAAGCCATGCAAATGAGGCGTGACCCCATGCAAATGATGGTTTGAGAGCCAGACAAGTATGTTGAACGAACTGCGTATGCGTCGTGTCGTGGACGCATCCCCGTGCGCATGCTCATAACCACGTCGCAACAACTACCTAAGATACGCCGGATCACGGCATACGCCATGAACGTAACCTACGCCCATCCAGACACACGTCCAACGTAAACTACGTAAAATACGCCAGCTTGTATTCCTTGGTGCAGACCTTTGCATGTCTGCTGCTGGGTTACACCTCCTTTATGGGGCTTAACTTTATGCCGGACGTACAACTTATGCGCACCTCTCGTAGCCTGCGTCGGGCGCGTGCAGGTTCGTGAATCGCCGTATTTTCCTCATTTGCATATTTGAATTGCTAATCAATGGCAGTGGCATCATGCGGCCAGCGTAAATGTGTGCCCACCCTACGCCGGCGTAGGCAAGTTACGTCGGCGGGATTAAGCCTGTTTTTAGGCGTATCTTAGTTTGTGGGTCCGGCGCACAGATACGACGGGCGCACATTTGCACTATGTCGGCGTAAAGTGATTTACATCGGCGTAAGTGCTTTGTGAATCCGGGCCAATATTTTTTACTTTTTGCTATAATAAATATCCATTTATTTTTTTTAAACAATATTTTCCTCAGTTTAGGCCGATACGTATTCTTCTACATATTTTTGGTAAAAAAAATCGCAATAAGCGTATATTGATTGGTTTGCGCAAAAGTTATAGCAGCTACAAAATAGGGGATAGATTTATAGAATTTTTATTATTATAATTTTTTTACTAGTAATGGCAGCGCCGGCGAGCAGTGATTTTTATCGTCACTGCGATATTGCGGCGGATACATCGGACACTTTTGACACATTTTTGGGACTATTCACATTTATACAGCAATCCCTGCTATAAAAATGCATTAATTACTGTATAAATATGACTGGCAGGGAAGGGGTTAACACTAGGGGGCGATGAAGGGGTTATTGTGTTCCCTAGGAAGTGATTCTTACTGTGGGGAGAGGGGACTGACTGGGGGAGGTGACCGATGGTTGTCCTTATGTACAAGGGACCCACCATCGGTCTCCTCTCCCTGACAGGCTCTTTGTGTTTGCGTCAGGGCTTTCACACTGGAGACACAGCGGCTGTTTAGGGTCGGTTTGTAGGAGCTATTTTTAGGGCAATATCGCCTGCAAATCGCTCCAGTGTGAAAGGGGTCTAAGTCTCTGTTATAAAATTTTGCAAACAAATAATCCTTCTTGATAAATTAAAGCCAAAATTTAGTCTGCTACATTGCTTTGGCAAAAATAACCCAAATCAGCATACATTATTTAGTCTGTGTGAAAGTTATAGTCTAGAAACTACGGTATATTTATTTGAAAATTGATCAGTCCTAAAGTACTCACTGCCTGTGCCAGGACAGTACAAATACTCCCCAAATGACCACTTTTTGGAAAGTAGACAGTTATTTAGTATTAGGCCCCATACACACAGGAGGATTTATCCGCGGATACGGTCCAGCGGACCGTTTCCGCGGATAAATCCTCTCGAGGATTTCAGCAGATTTCTCTGCGATGGAGTGTACTCACCATCGCATTGAAATCCGCGCCGAAATCCTCTGGCGATGAAGTGTCGCGCCGTCGCCGCGATTATGATGCGGCGACGTGCGCGACGCTGTCATATAAGGAATTCCACGCATGCGTCGAATCATTACGACGCATGCGGGGGATCCCTTCGGACGGATGGATCTGGTGAGTCTGTACAGACCAGCGGATCCATCTGTTGGGATGGACTCCAGCAGATGGATATGTTGTGCATGTCAGCAAATATCCGATCTGCTGGAATCCATCCCAGGGGAGATATATCCGCGGAAAAAGATCCGCTGGCGTGTACACACCATAGGATCTATCCGCTGAAACCCATTTGCTGGGATTTATCTGCGGATGGATTCTATGGTGTGTACGGGGCCTAAGAGGCATGACGAGTTTTTTGAAGTTGTAATTTTTTGTCACAATATTTTGGAAAATATTTTTTTTTTACAAACTGTCACCACTGCAGTACATTTTAATCATATGACTTGTGTGGCAGTGATCAGGGATACTGAGTGGTGACTGTTTTTTTTTATAATTTTTTATTACATTTTGGTATTTTTTCTCTTTTTTTTTTTTTACTTCATCAGAGTAGTTCAGTATCACCATAGTGACACTGTACCACTCAGGGGGGGGGGGGGGGGTGATAAGGGATTATTTACACTGCTATTGCTTATAACAGTGATGATCACTGTTATAAGCAATAGTTAACTGTCATGAATGGCTTTCCATTTATGACAGTTAACTGTTGACATGCTGTGGCTACAGTATATATATTCCCAATTAAGGGATGGGGCATGGGACTGTACGAATGCAGTTGGGGATGTCTAGGAAATCAATCCTAGATGTAAGTTAAATGCTGCCATCGATAGCTCTGAGATCACAGAAACCGCACACCAATAACAGTTTATGGGTAAAAAAAGATATAATTTTAATTGTACACATTATTTCATACATACAAAAGATAAAATCATGTGATAGATTAAGTTTCACCATTTGTTGATTTCTAAGATGTTATATACAAAGAGGTCCAACAGCTACAGCTACAGCTACAGCTAATGACATGGTACAAGGCACTTTGACCGGCCCAGATACAATGTGATAGCTGTGGGACAATCGCAGCATCACAATACAAAATGCAAGCCATTCATGACTGTTTGTTGACATTGTAAGCATGTGATCGTTATGACCAGTCATAATGAGCACATGATACCCCAGCCGATGTACTAAGTGGTGGATACAGTGGTCGAGGGATCGCGCCACTGCCTGCCCACAAGGGGCACACTGGTGTGCATGTTCTAGGTGATATACCAGCACGTCGCCTACCCTGGTTGTGCCGCCCATCTACAGTAAATGTACTATGGGTTGGCAGCAAGCAGTTTATTGCCCCTGCTAGTGTTAAGTAGTTTGTCTCATCAATGTAAGCTAATACATTCTGGTGGAGAGTAGGTTTTGTGATAACAACAGACTTTCTGGCTAGATCACCAGATGAAGATAGAAACAAGAAAGACTAAACAAAGGAAACTAAAGCAGCAATCACATTTAAGGCCTCGTACACATGACCAAGGAACTCGTCGGAAAAGACACATTGGGGTAGATTCTCTGAGTCTGGCCGTTCGTATCTATGCGCCTGATTCATAGAATCAGTTACGCATAGATTTCTGTTAGATCCGACCGGCGTAAGTCTCTTACGCCGTCGGATCTTAACTGCATATTTACGCTGGCCGCTAGGGGAGTGTACGCTGATTTACGCCGAGAATATGTAAATCAGCTAGATATGCGAATTCACGAACGTACGCCCGGCCGACGCAGTACAGTTACGCCGTTTACATTAAGCTTTTCCCGGCGTAAAGTTACCCCTGCTATATGAGGCGTATTCGCGGCGTACCAATGTTAAGTATGGCCGTCGTTCCCGTGACGAAATTTAAAAAATTTACCTTGTTTGCGTAAGTCGTCCATGAATGGGGCTGGACGTCGAAGCCAATGATGTCCTTGCGGCGTACTTTGGAGCAATGCACACTGGGAAATTCCACGGACGGCGCATGCGCCGTTCGTAAAAACCGTCAATCACGTCGGGTCAGGGTTAATTTACATAACACACGCCCACCCCTTCACAATTTGAATTAGGCGGGCTTACGCCGGCCTATTTCCGCTACGCCGCCGCAACTTTCTTTTAAGAATACGGCACTTGCCTGTAAAAGTTGCGGAGGCGTAACGTAAATAGGATACGTTATGCCCGCACAAACATACGCCATTCTACGTGAATCTACCCCATTGTTTTCCTCGACTAGTTTCTTGTTAGGCTTGTCGAGAAACTCGACAAGCTTTCTTTGCGTACACACTGTTAAGAACAAATCTCGTCGTTCTCAAACGCAGTGACGTACAACACCTACGACGGCAGGGGAAGTTCGATTCCACTGGCACAACCCTTGGGGCTGCTTTTGCTAATCTCATGTTACTGCGTGTTAAGTAAAAGTTTGGTAGGGGACGATTTGCACTTTTCAGTCTGTTACAGCGTAACAAATGTGTTATCTCCATTACAAACGCTACTTTTACTCCCGTCTCATACTTTATTCTGAGCATGTGCGGGTTTCTTAGCATACACACGATCGTGTTTCTCGCCGAAACCAGCCCGACGAGGAACACGACGAGGAAATTGAGACTCCTGTCGAGGAAAAAGAGAACTTGTTCTCTTTTTTCCTCGTCGAGTTCCTCGGCAGTTTTCTCGATGAAAAGCATACACACGACCGTTTTCCTCTGCAAAAAAGTTTCTTGATGGATTCTGTCGAGAAAACGGTCGTGTGTACGAGGCCTAAAGCCCCATACACACTATCAGTTTTCCTGCAGGTTTTCTCTTCAGGTTTACCAAAACCATCTAATATGAGGTCAAACCTCAAGAGTTTCAATTTGTATGCAATCAGGCAGGCCCTTGCACTACATGGTTTTGGTAAACCTGAAGAGAAACCCTGCAGGAAAACTGATAGTGTGTATGGGGCTTTAGGCCTCGTACACACGACCGAGGAACCAAGGAACTCGTCGTAAATGAAACATCGTTTTCCTCGACGAGTTCCTTGTTAGGCTTGTCGAGAATCTTGTCAAGCTTTCTTTGCATACACACTGTCAAGACAAAATCTCGTCGTTCTCAAACGCGGTGACGTACAACACATACAACGGCACTATAAAGGGGAAGTTTGATTCCACTAGCGCCACCCTTCTGAGCATGTGCGGGTTTCTAAGCATACACACGAACGTGTTTCTCGTCGAAAACCAGCCCGACGATAAACACGACAAGGAAATTGAGACTCCCGACGAGGAAAAAGAGAACTTGTTCACTTTTTTCTCATCGAGTTCCACGACAGTTTTCTCGATGAAAAACATACACACGACCGTTTTCCTCTGCAAAAAAGCTCTGCCACCAAGTTTCTTGATGGATTCTGTCGAGGAAAACAGTCGTGTGTACGAGGCCTCAGAATAGGTAATCTGCAATATAATGAATGTTTGCTTTTGGGTTTAATTTTGCCTTATATCTCTTTTATCCTGTAAAATGTTGTAGCACATTTTAACGTAGTGTTAATGGCTCAAAAAGACAATATTCCTACCCTTATTGGATGGTTTGATCACCTGATAATTATTTTGTAATTACCACTTCCGGACCGCCCCCCGCACATTTACTGCAGCAGGACGGCCCGGCTGCTTGAAACAACGTACCTGTATGTTGTGTCTGCTTCCTGGTCTGGGGCGCACACCTAACCCTTTGATTTCCCCTGATGTTAACCCCTTCCCTGCTAGTGCTATCAGTACAGTAAGAGTGTATTTTTTTTATCACTGATCACTGTATTAGTGTCACTGGTCCCCAAAAAGTGTCACTTAGTGTCCGAATTATCCGCTGCAATGTTGCAGTCACACTAAAAATAGCTGATTGCCACCATTACTAGTAAAAATAAAAATGGCATAAAAATATCCTATAGTTTGTAGACACAATAGCTTATTGGTATTTTTTTTTTACAAATATATATAGCAGAATACATATTGGCCTAAATTGATAAGGAAATTGGATATGTTTTATAGCAGAAAGTAAAATATATATATATTTTTTTCAAAATGTTATTATTTTTTTGTTTATAGAGCAAAAAAATAAAAACCGCAGAGGTCATCAAATACCATCAAAAGAAAGCTCTATTTGTGGGGGAAAAGGGACATAAATTTTGTTTAGGTACAGCGTTGCATGACCACGCAATTGACAGTTAAATCAATGCAGTGCCGTATCGTGAAAAATGGCCTTGTCATGCAGGGGGTGAAAGTGTTAATAAACCCAGGACCCTGCATTCACTACATCTGGTCTCTCACAGTACACAGGACATGGAAATTCAGTTATTTTAGTCATTATAAACCGCTAAATACCTTTTCTCATCAGCAGTATATAGCAGTCTTGTGACTTCTAGCAATGTCTGGCCAAGCACTGGTTATCTTTTTTTCAGCCTTTTTATCCAATGCACAGGATTAACCCCTTAAGTATAACAAGCATGCTTTACTGCATATACAGACTTACTGTTATGGGTTTAGTAACACTACAACCACTTCCTGCCCACGCTATAGCCGAAAGACAGCTACAGCACAGGCTTACTTTGCCGGTGGGGGCGTCCATGGTCATCCTCCCGTGATCGACTGTTCACCATGTGCCGAATGACAGCTGACCATGGAAGTAAACACTTTCTTCCCTCACGCTGACAGGGTGAGGAGAGAAGAAAAAGCCGATAACCAGCTTGTGTTTACTTCCATGATCAAAGGGACATTGGCACTGATAATCAGGGCACTGATTATCAGTGTCCTGATTATCAGTGCATTTCCAACAGTGCCTACCAGTGCTGCAAATTAGTGCCAACCAGTGCTACCAATCAGTGCTCATCAGTGCTGCCAATCAGCACCCATCAGTGCCCCCCGATCAGTGCCTCCTCATCAGTGTCACCTATCAGTGCCCATCAGTGCTGCCAATCAGTGCCTCCCCATCAGTGTCACCTATCAGTGCTGCCTATCAGTGCCGCCTACCAGCGCCTCCCCATCAGTGCTGCCTATCATAAGGTGACCAGACATCCCCGGTTTCAGGGGACAGTCCCCGGATTGAGGACCCTGTCCCCGGACCAAGTCTGTTCCCAGTTTTGTCCCTGAATTGAATTTGAATAGGGACTAGGGCAATTTTAAAGACAGTGCAGAATTAAAAATAAAAATAAAAAAATCTTCCCGCTCCAACTAACTTAGGGGGGTGTATTTTTTTCATTATCTGTGCCCCTTTCTGATGATCATTTGCTGTCCAGCTGAAGGAAATATTTCTTTAGTTTCGGGCGCATGCCCATTCATCTCCGCTTGCATGTTCTTCTTACCTTGGCTCAAGTCCCGGCCAGCCGCCTGTCTGCTTATTACCTTGTCTTCCCTGGTGGAGTGATCTTCCTCCGCTCCCCACCCAGTAGTAGCCAGGGCCTGGAGAGTAAGACTTGACAGGCTGTGAGGCGGGCGGCAACGGGCAGAGAGTCGCCAATTGCCGCCATTACAAGTAAAAAAAAACAATATGTCCCCGGATTTCATTTTAAAAAGCTGCTCACCTTAGCCTATCAGTGCTGTCTATCAGTGCCACCTATTAGTGCCCTTCAGTGCTGCCTATCAGAGCCCATCAGTGCTACCTATCAGTGCCACCTATCAGTGCCCATTATGTGCCACCTATCAGTGCCCATCAGTGCTACCTATCAGTACCACCTATCAGTGCCCATCATGTGCCACCTATCAGTGCCCATCAGTCCAGCGTATCAGTGCCGGTCAGTGCAGCTTCATCATCGCACATCAGTGAAGGAGAAAAATTACCCGATTGCAAAAAATTTATAACAAACTATGAAAAAAAAATTTGTTTTGTTTTAAAATTTTTTTGTCTTTTTTCATATGTTTAACAAAAAAATAAAAAACCCAGTGGTGATTAAATTCCACCAAAATAAAGATCTATTTGTGTGAGAAAAATAATAAAAAAATGTATTTGGGTACAGTGTTGCATGACAGCGCAATTGTCATTTAAACTGCGACAGCGCTAAAAGCTGAAAAATGACCTGGCCAGGAAGGGGGTAAAAGTGCCCAGTAGGCAAGTGGTTAATGCTGTCTTTTCATCTTTTGTGAGGTTGTACTTTTTCAGAAGTTCTGTGCTTATTCGGTTCACACTGATGTGAGTTCATAATGAATGTGATGCATCAAAAATATTCTAAATTTGCATGTCATCCATAAAGTCATTGTTTTCAGTGACAGTCGTTCACATACATGCGTTGCAATTCCTCTACGAATGCGATGTGATAAAAAAAAAGGGTCTTGTGCGAGTTTACAGTGTTGGGAATTTAGTCTCTATAGACATCGATGTAAATCGTTCTGGAATCGCATTAATGGTTCACATATGTGCGAATTCCACCACACTACTCTCCACAAAAATCAGGAAATACACAGGAAGTTAACACCTTTTTTTTACATTAAGACCCCTTTCACACTGAGGAGTTTTTCAGGCGGTTTAGCACTAAAAATAGCGCCTAAATACCACCTGAAGAACTCCTGCCCTGAAGTCTCAGGGTGAAAGCCCGTGGACTTTCACACTGAGACGATGCGCTGGCGGGACCGCTCCAAAAGTTCTGCCAGCAGCATCTTTGGAGCAGTGAGAGGAGCGGTGTGTTTACCACTCCTCCACCTCTCCTCCACTGCTCCTCCACCGCTCCTCCACCTCTCCTCCACCGCTCCTTTCCATAGAAAACAATGGGACACCGTGGCTATACTGCCTGTAATGCGCAAAGGCACTTTGCGGGCGATATTAACCGTTTTCGGCCGATAGCGGGGTTAAAACCGCACTGCTAGCGGCCGAATACCGCCGCAATGCCACAAGAATTTCAACAATATAGTGCCTCCCGCTATGTGAAAGGGGCCTAAGATTCTATTGACTAGAACATCAATCGCAGAATGTCCAACTCCTGAAATTCGCTGTAAAATCGCGGTAAATTCGCACCTCACACAGGACAAAAAACGGAACAAATTCGCAGTGCAGCAGTGTGAACCGAGCCTTATGAGGGTTGTTATTTTTCTAAAATGTTGGTAGTTGAGCTTTGTAAACAGTTTTTGGTTATTTTTTAAGAAAAGGTTAGAAAATTCTTTCCACTTGGATTCTGTCGGTGAGACATTTCCCCATACAACTACATACTTGCTATCTGTGAGTAATAGAGAGTAATTATGAGAGATCAGCTTTGTGATTTTCCGATGAATCACCAGTTTTTTTTTATCATGGTGTTTTAAACTCAGCTTAGACTACATTACTTTTTGCTGCACGTCTGATTTTTAAGTATTGAAAGTACATTGTGTTAGTAATTCTGCATTTCTATGAAAATAGGATACATTTCCCAAACCCATATAGCCACAAGTAAATACATTTCAAGCTTGTTTTGATAGATTGCAGAAGGATTACAATTTCTGTCAGGTCTTTACTGCTATCCAGGGCTCTGTTAGAGAGATTTATACTCACTATTGTCCCGCTGACATAGATTATACCAGACAGGAAGTGAGAGAAATTCTGCAAACAGAACACATTCAGACAGGTGCCCTTCTTGTCTCTGCTCAAGAAACGCGTTTTTTTCCCTGTCTGTATTGCTGTTGATGAGTTTCTCCTCCAGGTCTGATTGATAAAACAATGTCATCAGGACATGAAATGAGGGGAAATCTCTTTATCAAAGCCAAAGATTGCAGTAAAAACCTTGGAGGTGTTCTAACCTTCCCCCACGGTAACAAAAACAAAGAAAAACTGTTTGGCTAAACATACACTATAATCTTGCATTAAATGTAGCACAAATCAACGTTGTCAAGGGTTCTGTAGAAGTAGCAAATAATATTGAATAAAGTGGGTAAATTGCAGATTTTCGGCGCAGTTTTATAAACCCTATTGTGGGCCACTGGTTGGGTATACAGTGGGCTAGATTCACATAGATTAGCGGATCTTTAGATCCGCGTAATCTATGTGATTTACGATCTGCCGGTGCAATTTTGCGAGGCTAGTGCAGTATTCACAAAGCACTTACCTCCAAACTTGCGCCGGCGGATCGTAACTCCCCTGGCAGAATTCAAATTCCGCGGCTAGGGGAAGTGTACAATTTAAATCAGGCGCGTCGATTTGACTGCGCATGCGCCGCCGGCGAAATTTCCCAGTGCGCATGCTCCAGATGACGTTGCTAGGACATCATTGTTTTCGGCGTTAACGTAAATTATAGCCATCCGTATTCGCGACCGACATTAAAATTTGACGCGGGAACGACGGCTATACTTAACATTGGCTGCGCCTCATAGAAGCAGGGGTAAGTATACGCCGGGAAAAACGCTACGTAAACGTCGTAACAACACTGCGTCGAGTCCGCGTACGTTCGTGAATTGGCGTATCTCGCTGATTTACATATTTCTCAGTGTAAATCAGCGAGAACGCCCCCCGCGGCCATTTTTAAATTGCAGTTAAGATCCGACGGTGTAACACAGTTACACCTGTCGGATCTTAGGCATATCTATGCGTAACTGATTCTATGAATCAGTCGCATAGATACGACTGGCCTAAGTCAGAGATACGACGGTGTTTTTTAGGAGATACACCGTCGTATCTCTATGTGAATCTGGCCCAGTAATTTTAGAAACCTAGATGTTCTCTAAATATGTTTTTTCATCCAAGTAAATTATCTTACATATACTACAGTGTACCCAATCATCATACTCTTTTACTTGTATTAGTAGCATTGGTAAGCAAATTTAAAAAACAAACAATAGCAAAATATACAGTGCAATCTCTGGTATTATAGCACTTGGAGCCCCAATCAATCTTATGTGAGAAAGAGGCTTATATAATTCATAATACAAGTTCAAAACCAGAGACAGGAAGTGCCGGTTCACACTGCTGCGCTGTGAATTTGTTCCCTTTTTCAGTCCATTCTGGGGTGCGAATTTACCACGTTTGTCCTGCAATTTTAATGCAAATTTCAGGAGTGGGGCATAGCTGCAATTAATGTTTCTAGCCAATGGAATCATAATGTAAAAAAGAAAAAGGTGTTAACTTCCTGTGTACTTCCTGTTTTTTGTGGAGAATAGTGTGGTGGAATTCGCACATATGTGAACCATCAAATGCGATGCCAGAACGATTTACATTCATGTCTATGGAGACTAAATTCCCAACGCAATGCTCTAAACTTGCAACAAGACCCTTTTTTTCATCGCATTCGGAGAGGAATCGCAACGCATAGGTGTGAACGACCATCATTAAAAACAATTAATTTTTGGATGACATGCAAATCTAGTTTTTGTTTAACGCATCGCATTCGGTATCAACTCGCACAATTGTGAACCGGCACGAAGAGATCTCTGAAAGACATCAAAAACACACAGGTGGGGGCGCCTCTAAGTGCAATATTATAAAACAACTTTAATGGAGCAGCCAAATCAACACTCACGTATAATCCATAAAAGTGTGCTTCTATAGTAATAACATTTACTAGAAGATCGTCCAAATTCCAGATCGAACACCAGCAGTAGTTTACAGCATCGGGAAGCAAAAGCAGGATGACCACTTGTCAACTGGAGTAGAATGACATCCGTAACCACCGTGGACCGCGTAACCGGGAGTGACGTCGCGCCTGGGGGTGGTCCTGTTGCCCTTTTAACACATTTCACAGCGTGAATCAGCTCCTTTATCAAACCAAAATTGTAGTCTATGTTATTACTATAAAAGCACACATTTAATGGATTTTATGTGAGTGTTGATTTGGCTGCTCCATTAAAGTTGTTTTATAATATTGCACTTAGAGGTCTGCCCCCAAGCCTGACGCCTATCCCCCCTCCCCCCAAACCCCCCAGCCCCATGCCCCGCCCCTGTGTTTTTTTTTTCTTTTTAGTAAGCAAGACTGTTTTACATTGATATTAGTTTCTCTGCTTGGTATAGATCCTGTCTGGCCATTGCTGATTATAGATGTAATTATTTGATTCAGTCTGGGGGCAACAAGATTGACCTGAAGTGTACTTTAATTTATGTCTCCGCGCAGAAAATATTAGACATGTGCACACTGAAATATTTTGTTTCGGAATTTCATTTTCGGAATTACATTTATTTAGTTACTCCCGAAATTTGTTTTTATTTATTTTGTTTTTCGTTAAAAAATTGCATTCGTCCAAAAGTCCAAATTAATTAAGGTCTAATCTGTGATTGAAGGCTTATGGTGTCTGTCGAATGTTCTAAGAAGATTCAACGGAATCTTAAAAAAAAAAAGAAGATTCGCCAGAATCTTAAAAAAAAATAAAGATTTGACGGAGCAACAAAACTGTACGATGCCGCAATCGTACATTTCCGGTCAAATGTTCCGCCTACAAGCTATAGAAGAATTCTAATGTTGTATGACTAATAATAATTATGTTTATTAATTATTATTACTAGTCAACCAACATTAGAATTCTTCTATAGCCTATGGGCGGAGCATTTCACCATAAATGTCCGCTTGCTGCGATCGTATGTTTTTAGCTACTTCGTCGAATCTTCATGTCTCTCTATGTCAAATCTTTTCTCTCTATGTCGAATCTTTTCTCTCTATGTCGCATCTTTTCTCTCTATGTCGAATCTTTTCTCTCTATGTCGCATCTTTTCTCTCTATGTCGAATCTTTTCTCTCTATGTCGCATCTTTTCTCTCTATGTCGAATCTTTTCTCTCTATGTCGAATCTTTTCTCTCTATGTCGAATCTTTTCTCTCTATGTCAAATCTTTTCTCTCTATGTCGACTCTTCTTCATGTCTCTTTAATGTCGAATCTTTTCTCTCTATGTCGAATCTTTTCTCTTTATGTCGACTCTTCTTCATGTCTCTATAATGTCGAATCTTTTCTCACTATGTCGAATCTTTTCTCTTTATGTAGAATAATATTGGACTAATAGAGTTAAGGTAAGGAACATTTGACCGCAACGAAAACGAAAATAAAGCATTTGTTTATGTCGGATCTTTTGTTTTTCGTTATCAGTGCTTTCGTTATCGTTTGTTAGAAAGATAACGAAAATACCTGAAATTCGGACGAAAATGCATTCGGACGAAAACGAATGCACATATCTAGAAAATATCTCTCTTCAGCAGTCATATAGAAAGCTGTAATACGTTTTATATCATACCTCTTCATTATATATTCTTTGGTTGAAAATCAGAGTAGAGTTGGCTATCTAACTATACAATCTTCTTTATATTTATTATCAACTACATAAAGGTGATTATTTGTGGGAATAACCCTCTGCTGTACAGGAGAATACAACAATTTAGTTTGAATAGATCACTATGCTAGTCTATAGCTAGTCTACAGTCTGTTATAGCTCACTTTCCTCTTTTTATTACAGAAGAACAACAATAAACATTAACCTCAGTGTATGACATGGTTTTATGGGCCTCTTACTTTACCATTGTGCAAATATGTACATAAGTCCCCAATCTAATAAACTCCCCTTGTTTGTTTGTACCTATAGGTAAGCCTATAATAACGCTTACCTATAGATACTGTAAATGTCTCCTAAACTTGCACCGTTTAGGAGATATTTACTGTATACTGTGCCGATTACATCATCGGCGCATGCGCTCTGAAGGAATGGCCACCTGTGCCGTTTCTTCAGGGCCTTGTGCCGTGACCGGCGGCTCTAAAGCATCTCATCAAGAAACATCAGGGAAGATATCAGCCATCTCAATGGATCAAAAACTTTAAAAACCGCTGGTGAGCGTTTATTTGCATTTATCGACGTTTATCAGCATCATAGCGCTTTTATAGCTGAAAAACGTCTCTCAGAACCCACTAGTTTTGGTTTTTTTTACTGCTCAAAAACGCCACTACCCAAAACTGCTGAAAACAGCCGATGCGTGCATGGACACATAGGATAATATGATGGAGAATTTATTGACTGTAGAAAAAAAACATCTACTGCCAAAAACAGCTGCTGTAAAAACATCCAAAAACGTCCAGTGTGCATGAGGCCTTATATTTAGTAACTAGTTAACATATTTGACCCTCCCATATTGTCACTGCACCCTCAACCAAATGTTTTCTGTAGCTGGTCAGACCTTTATAGTAGTTACAATGTACAGTCATTTTTGCTACTTTGATATAAAGCACTGTCTTAATTCATTTTAAAATGTTCACATTTTCATGATCCATACCACATCAATCCAATGTATCTGTGGTCGGGATATGTTCCTAAAATATTCTGCGTATGGTTGCCAAAAAGTAAAACTTTTGTCTGTTCTCTTCAAAGAACATTGTTCTACTCGCCTCAACTACGCAACTCCCCCCTCATTGGCTTACCTGTAAATTAGCTACCTCGCCTTTAGTCCATCATGAATGCTGCTGCTAGGGTCATCTACCTTACAAACAGCTCTGCATCTGCTACCCCTCTCTGCCAATCTCTCCATTGGCTGCCACTCAACAAACAAATTTAATTCAAGATACTAACAGCAACTTACAAAGCCATCCACAACTTGGTCCCCTGCTACATCACTAACCTGGTCTCAAAATACCAACCAAATCATTCTTCTCGTTCCACTCAAGACCTCTTGCTCTCTAGCTCCCTTGTCACCTCCTCCCATGCTTGCCTCCAGGACTTCTCACGAGCCTCTCCCATCCTCTGAAATGCTCTACCCCAATCTGTCCAACTATCTCATAGTTTGTCCACTTTGAGACAATCTCTGAAAACTCATGTCTTTAGAGAAGCCTATCCTGTCTCCACCGAACCACTGTACATTTATTTTTTCAACACATCCCCCACAGTTATTGCCTCTTGACCCTCCCTCTTAGATTGTAAGCTCTGATGAGCAGGGCCCTCTGATTCCTACAGTATTAAAGTGTATTGTAGTTGTACTGTCTACTATCAAGACTGGTGCATATCCGATATGGATTGCTTTGAAACACAGATCAGTCATTATGTGGCCCACCCTGTCTCCTTATTTATGATTGTGGGATGACACCTGTAAACAAACCCCCCCAGACCCCCTCATTCCCCACTACCTTCAGTTTTCAGCAATCCTCTTTTTCCACCTGGAAAACTATTTCAGTAATTTGCATGATGGCTAAACGAAGGATTTTACAGAGTACACAAGAGCACACAATGCCGCCCTGCATTATAACACATTGTTTTGTGATATATCTTTCTTTCAGAGTGATAAAACTGACAACGGCCTCATACATATTGGCATTGCTATTTTGTAAGCACCAGTTTGAAAAGAATCAGATAAAGCAAGCATTTAGAAACTATTTAAGAATCTTGAAACATCTTTTTTGAAGCCTGAGTGCTGAATAGAGATCTTCATGGGATTACTTTACTTTTTTTGGTTCAATACATTTTGGTTTTATAATGGACATTTTATTACAAAACTGACAAGGTAAACATATAACAATAAATTAGTATAATCTAGAGATTAGAGTTCAGATTGTTTCTTAAACTCAATACAAATATGCAATTGTTTAAGGCTGAAATCCAGGGAAATATAAAAGGAAGACATTAATGCAGCTCTGTTATTAAATATATCCTTAAATGTATCATTTAAATACATTTGGCTAGGTATCAGCCTATAGCACTCTGTTTTACAGTCTGTAGATCCGAGCTCAAAGAAGGATGGGAAAAGCAGCACAAAGAGCTGGTCAAGTGTGCAAGGAGCATGCTCATAGGAGGAGCATTCAGAGTGATGGAGAGATGAGCTCATCAGTGTGCTGTTTCTCCTGTGAGGACAAGATCTATACAGTAAGTTAGACTGCAGCAAAGAAAGATCGGGTCCTCTACCCTGCTTGACAAGGCTGTTCTATAAGAAAGAGCTACCGTGTTTCCCCGAAAATAAGCCCGGGTCTTATATTAATTCTGGCAACAAAAGACCTAGTAGGGCTTATTTTCGGGGTAGGTCTTATAACGTGCTGTTTCTCTCCCTCCTTGACTGTCAGGAAGCCTCAGTTTGAACAAAGTTAAAATGCTTGTAAAATGCCAAAATCCTGTTACAGCTGTTACAGTAGCACACTGCTTTCCTCCACCTCTCCCAGCCACCAGCCCCCCCCCCTTCCGCAGCTCTCTGAGCGGGGAAGAGAGCACACCGGCATGTTACGAAAGAAAACTCTGTAGCATTTTAGTGCTTAAGTCTGTATGGATCGTGTGAGTTAAATACTGTACCTTGTGGAGACAGGAGTATCGGTATGCACACAGTGTAACATGTTGATTTAGTGCTGAGCCTCTGCACTGAGACAACTGTACCTTCCGTGACTGCAGAGGAAGGAGGGGCCCCGAGATCCCCCCCCGACAGCCGGGAGAAAGAGGAGGAGACCAGCAGGGAGATGGGCTGAGCGCCGCTCTGTAAAAAAGGCACCTGAAACTGCTGCCGTAGATCAAAGAGACACATACACAGCCACAGCACACCGCCGTATCAGAGAGGATTATAGGAGTACACACCCACCTCAAACTAGGGCTTATTTTCGGGGTAGGGCTTATATTGCAGCCCTCCTGGAAAATAGCACGAGGTCTTACTTTCGGGGTAGGTCTTATTTTTGGGGAAACACGGTATGTAAATCTCAGGACTGAATGGACACAAATAAAAATCCTCTGGCAATTAAGACAGTTCTCTGATATGTGTATGTGAATGTAGCTGTTTACTTTGAGCTGTTTACTCTTTACTTTGTATCTGTTTACTTTACTTTACTTGAATTTATCTACAACTGTACAGGACTATGATATATACATTATTTTTGTCATTATCTTAGGGTTAAAAAAAATAATTGTTAACTTGATTTTTGCCATTTTGATTTTAATTTTGGATTTGTATAGTAAATTATAATGAGGAATCAGCTTACTGGCTGTAGGTGGTTGTTTGAGGAAATTACATTGGGCATAGCTATATATTTCAATGTCTCTGGAGGGTATCCAGCTCTGCTTCTTTTTGCTATATTTTTGTTTTTACACTGTTTAGAAAAAACATTCCATATTCTACACATCATTATCCTATAGGAAAAAATGAAAGTTAACCACTTGACAACTGTGCACGAAAACCCCCTTAATAACCAGACCAATTTTCAGCTTTCGGTGCTCTCACATTTTGAATGACAATAACTCAGTCATACAACACTGTAACCAAATGAAATTTTTGTCCTTTTTTTCCCACAAATAGAGCTTTCTTTTGGTGGTATTTGATCACCTCTGCGGTTTTTATTTTTTCCGCTATAAATGAAAAAAAAACGAAAATTTTGTAAAAAAATTAATTTTTCTTCATTTCTATTATAACATTTTGCAAAAAATTTATTTTTCTTCATAAATTTGGCCTAAAATGTATACTGCTACATATCTTTGGTTAAAAAAAAAATTTGGATATTATTTAGTCTGGGTGAAAGTTATAAGGTCTACAAGCTATGGTACAAATTACTGAAAATTGATCAATTTGATCACATCTGAAGTACTGACGGCCTATCTCATTTCTTGAGACCCTAACATGCCAGAAAAGTACAAATACCCCCTAAATGACCCCTTTTTGGAAAGAAGACATTCCAAGGTATTTAGAAAGAGGCATTGTGAGTTTTTTGAAGTTGTCATTTTTTCCCACAATTCTTTGCAAAATCAAGGTTTTTTTTATTTTTATTTTTTTTCCACAAAAGTTTCATATTAGCGGGTTATTTCTCACACACAGCATATGCATACCACAAATTACACCCCAAAACACATTCTGCTATTCCTCCCGAGTATGACGATACCACATGTGTGAGACTTTTACACAGCGTGGCCACATACAGAGGCCCGACATGCAGGGAGCACCATCAGGCGTTCTAAAGCACCCAGACCAGTTCTGACATTTCTCTCCTACATGTAAAAATCATCATTTATTTGCTAGAAAATTACATAGAACCCCAAAACATTATATATGCTTGTTTAGCAAAGACCCTAGAGAATACAATGGCGGTATTGCAACTTTTTATCGCGCATGGTATTTGCACAGCAATTTTTCGAACGCATTTTTTTGGGAAATAAAACAGTTTTGTGCTTTTTAAAAAAAAAAACATTAAAGTTAGCCCAATGTTTTTGCATAATATGAAAGATGAAGTTACGCCGAGTAAATAGATACCCAACAGGTCACCCTTCAATATTGCACACGCTTGTGGAATGGCGCCAAACTTCGCTACTTAAAAATCCCCATAGGTGAAGTTTTAAATGTTTTTACTGGTTACATGTTTTTAGTTACAGAGGAGTTCTGGGGCCAAAATGATTGCTCTCGCTCTAACGTTCGCAGCGATACCCCACATGTGTGGTTTGAACACCGTTTTCATATGTGGGCGGGACTTGCACATTCGCTTCTGTATACGAGCACGCGGGAACAGGGGCCCTTTAAATATTTTTTTTTTATTTTTATTGTTCATTTTACTTTATTTATTTTAGTTTGACACGTTTTTCCCCAAAAATAAATGTTTAGATCACTTTTATTCCAATTACAAGGAATGTAAACATCCCTTGTAATAGGAATATAGCATGACAGGTCCTCTTTACAGTGACATATGGGGTCAATAAGATCCCACATCTCACCTCTAGGCTGGGAAGCCTGAAAAAAAAAAAAAAAAAAAACGATCCTGGCTTCGATCGCAGCGGTGAGTCGGAAGAAGCACCGGAGGGCGAAGGGAGTGGGGACGTCCCCTTTTGCCTCCCGTAAGAATGATCAAGAGGCGGAACAGCCGCCATGATCGTTCTTATGGTGTAGAGAATCGCCGGCTGAAAAAAATGATATCTGAATGATTCCTGTAGCTGCAGGCATCATTTAGATATCCCTGCACAAAGTCAAGGACCTCATATGACGTGGGCGGGAAGTGGTTAAAACACATTTTTTTCCCCAGAGTATTTTCTGGGTATTGCAAAGTATTGGCCGGGGTATTGCAAAGTATTGGCCGGGGTATTGCAAAGTATTGGTGCGGGGGTATTGCAGAGTATTGGTGCGGGGGTATTGCAGAGTATGGTGCGGGGGTATTGCAGAGTATTGTTTGGGGGTATTGCAGAGTATTGTGTGGGGGGTATTGCAGAGTATTGTGTGGGGGGTATTGCAGAGTATTGTGCGGGGGTATTGCAGAGTATGGTGCAGGGGTATTGCAGAGTATTGTGTGGGGGGTATTGCAGAGTATTGTGTGGGGGGTATTGCAGAGTATTGTGGGGGGGTATTGCAGAGTATTGTGTGGGGGGTATTGCAGAGTATTGTGGGGGGGTATTGCAGAGTATTGTGGGGGGGTATTGCAGAGTATTGTGTGGGGGGTATTGCAGAGTATTGTGGGGGGGTATTGCAGAGTATTGTGGGGGGGGGTATTGCAGAGTATTGCGCAAGGGGTACTGCAGAGTATTGCGCAGGGGATATTGCAGAGTATTGTGCGGGGGTACTACAGAGTATTGCGCATGGGGTACTGCAGAGTATTGCGCAAGGGGTACTGCAGAGTATTGCGCAAGGGTTACTGCAGAGTACTGGCAGGGGGTATTGCAGAGTATTGTGTGGGGGGTATTGCAGAGTATTGTGTGGGGGGTATTGCAGAGAATTGTGGGGGGGGTATTGCAGAGTATTGTGGGGGGGGTATTGCAGAGTATTGTGCGGGGGGTATTGCAGAGTATTGTGCGGGGGGTATTGCAGAGTATTGTGCAGGGGGTATTGCAGAGTATTGTGCAGGGGGTATTGCAGAGTATTGCGCAAGGGGTACTGCAGAGTATTGCGCAGGGGGTATTGCAGAGTATTGTGCGGGGGTACTGCAGAGTATTGCGCAAGGGGTACTGCAGAGTATTGCGCAAGGGGTACTGCAGAGTATTGCGCAAGGGTTACTGCAGAGTACTGGCAGGGGGTATTGCAGAGTATTGCGCGGGGTATTGCAGAGTATTGCAGAGTATTGTGCGGGGGTATTGCAGAGTATTGCGCGGGGGTATTGCAGAGTATCGCGCAAGGGGTATTGCAGAGTATTGCGTGGGGGTATTGCAGAGTATTGCGCGGGGGTATTGCAGAGTATTGCGCGGGGGTTTTGCAGAGTATTGCGCGTGGGTTTTGCAGAGTATTGTGCGGGGGTTTTGCAGAGTATTGCGCGGGGGTATTGCAGAGTATTGCGCGGGGGTATTGCAGAGTATTGCGCAGGGGGTATTGCAGAGTATTGCGCAGGGGGTATTGCCGAGTATTGCGCGGGGGTATTGCAGAGTATTGCGCGGGGGTATTGCAGAGTATTGCGTGGGGGTTTTGCAGAGTATTGCGCTGGGGTTTTGCAGAGTATTGCGCGGGGGTATTGCAGAGTATTGCGCGGGGGTATTGCAGAGTATTGCGCAGGGGGTATTGCAGAGTATTGCGCAGGGGCTATTGCAGAGTAATTGCGCAGGGAAGGCAGAGCATTGCAGAGTATTGCGCAGGGAAGGCAGAGTATTGCAGGGGTTAATGCAGGGATGGCTGAGCAGGGATGGATGGATCTGTGACTGCAATAGTCACAGATCCATCCCACACTGCTGCTGCCATCCGCGCTCTCCTCTCACACTGTACCGATCGGTACAGCGAGAGGAGGGAGGAACCGGCGTCATCAAATGACGCCGGTTTGTTTACCTGTGATCGCTCCGTCATTGGACGGCGCGATCACATGGTAAAAGACCGCTGTTATCGGTCATAGACCCGGCACTCACAGAATTTTCTTTGTGCGCGCCCGAGGCGGCGCGCATTACTAATTCTGCTGGGCACCGTTAAATAACGGCAGCCCCCAGTTAAGCAACCACCTTGCCGCCGTTATATGACGGCGGCTGGTGGTTAACTGGTTAAAGTACATAGTAAATGCCAGTTTTGAGAGCTGCGAAGATGCCTATCTATGGCATGAATTAGATGCAACCCCCTAGGTATTTCTAAGTTATGTGGTTATACATGGAGTGCTCTATAGCAATGTAAAAAAAATACTACTGCCTTTAGAATCACTTTTAATCACTTCTTTCTCCTGGCCAGAACTGCATGTTCCATGTGGCATTGCTCCTCACACATTCACAAATCCTCAGTCACTTACTGTCATGTACGGGTCGTGTACTGAGCTCTGTGTGTTGGGCTGTATTTTCTGAGGAATCGGATCTAAAAAAAAAAGAATTGTTGCTCTACATAAAGATGGCATAGGCTATAAGAAGATTTTCAAGACCCTAAAACTGAGCTGCAGCACGGTGGCCAAGACCATACAGCAGTTTGACAGGACAGGTTCCACTCAGAACAGGCCTCGCCATGGTCTACCAAAGAAGTTAAGTGCACATGCTCAGCGTCATATCCAGAGGTTGTCATTGGGAATTAGATGTGCTGCCAGCATTGCTGCACAGGTTGAAGGGGTGGGGGTCAGCCTGTCAGTGCTCAGACCATACGCTGCACACTACATTAAATTGGTCTGAATGGCTGTCGTACCAGAACAAAGCCTCTTCTAAGGATGATGCACAAGAACTCCCGCAAAAAGTTTGCTATAAACAAGCAGACTAAGGACATGGATTACTGGAACCATGTCCTGTGGTCTGATGAGACCAAGATAAACTTATTTGGTTCAGATGGTGCCAAGCGTGTGTGGCGACAACCAGGTGAGGAGTACAAAGACAAGCGTGTCTTGCCTATAGTCAAGCATGGTGGTGGGAGTGTCATGGTCTGGGGCTGCATAAGTGCTGCCAGCAGTGGGGAGCTACATGAATGCCAACATGTACTGTGACATACTGAATTAGAGCATGATCCCCTCCCTTCAGAGACTGGGCCGCAGGGCAGTATTCCAACATGATAACGACTCATTGTAGCAAAGTGTCATTTCTTCAGTGTTGTCACATGAAAGGATATAATAAAATATTTACAAAAATGTGAGGGATGTACTCATTATGAAAATAATCGTTAGCTGCAGCCCTACAGCTAAACCTAGTACACACGGACCAAATGTCATGTGATATTCGGCCCATGTGTAAGGCAGCCGGTCCAACAGAAGCTGGCTGCTCGGAAAAAAAATTCTAGCATGTACTAAGCTTTATCAATAAAAGCCTACTGAAGCCTACTAACTCCCAACAATCACTGTTAATAAGATCTCCATCCAGCACTTCTAGGCTGGAGCTGAATGGTGTTTTAATAGCCTGAAAAAAGCTTTAAGCATGATTAATACTTCATAACCTCTTCCCTAATCTGGTTTTTCTCACGCTAGCATCTATCAGCTAAGATTAAACAAAGACTGTTTTTAACATACAATACCATACCTCTGGATATTTTCCTGAGCCGCTGGGTCACTTAATATGCAAATACTGACTTCCAAGTATCGAGATTGGAGCTCTGCCACCTCCACCACTACAACGCATGTTTTTCCATTGTTTAGAGAAGCAGAGCACAGGGAGGGATGCAGGGGCTTGTGGCAGTGCCCTGACATTCAAGATTACAATACTGTAGTATCCTAAAGCCCCGTACACATGACCAGAATATCGTACAAAAAATACCGCTTTCGAATCGATCATACGATAGTCTGATCGTTAGTAGCTTTATGTGTGCTGGAGCTGAAATCTTCTGATTTGGTTGGTTACATCATAAGCTCAGTTCACCACACATTATATGGCGGGTCATAAAGCTCCAGTAAGCCGCTTGTACATGCACAGCGGTGGTGCGTTGCACACATGGATCTTTTGAATGGGCACTGAAAGCTTTCCATTTTTAGTTCCAGGGAAAAATTTATACTGACTTTTCTTTTGCTGTTGTTTGGACACTTAAAGCCGCGTACACACAATCAGTCCATCCGATGAGAACGGTCTGAAGGACCGTTGTCATCGGTTAACCGATGAAGCTGACTGATGGTCCGTCGCGCCCACACACCTTAGTTAAATAACCGATCGTGTCAGAACGCGGTGACGTAAAACACAACGACGTGCTGAAAAAAACGAAGTTCAATGCTTTCAAGCATGCGTCGACTTGATTCTGAGCATGCCTGGATTTTTAACCGATGGTTGTGCATACTAACGATCGGTTTTGACCTATCGGTTAGGAATCCATCGGTTACATTTAAAGCAAGTTGGCTTTTTTTTAACCGATGGTTAAATAACCTATGGGGCCTACACACAATCGGTTTTGACCGATGAAAACGGTCCATCAGACCATTGTCCTCTGTTTAACCTATCGTGTGTACGAGGCCTTATTGTTTGCACTTGATGTGTCTTCACTTGAATCTCTCAGCTGATATGTGTTACTATCAGCACTGGCATTGGTGCACACATACAGTACTGTATATATGTTTATTTATATATGGACACTTATGTTAATTTTGATGTTTGGGTTATTATAATTGGCATATTATGCTCTAAGAATAGCGCAGCACTTTCAGACACAAGTTCTGATAGTATTAGATATCATAATACTGTGCTAGCAGTTTTTCACAAGCAGTTGTGATCATATGCTGAGTGCGGATTCATTAATTTTAATGTGTAGGCTTAAAGGGGGGCAAAGTGTGTAAAAAGGGCAGGACATTGTGTACGAGGGGTGCATTTAATTTGGGATAAGTCCCAGGCTTTGTTTATTCCTTGATTCTAGTCAGACTATTAAGCCACAGCCAATATTTAGTGTAATTTAACCACATTTTTTGCTGCTGTGCTCATAGTAGTTCAACGGTACCTTAAAGTGTCTCTCATTCTTCATTCTTCAGTTTAGTATTTGGGAAGTATGCCTAACATTAGTCTTAAAAATACTCCCTCCTCCCTCCAAACACCTATGCTGACCAACCTGTGTTAGAAAGATATACCATACCTCCCAACCGTCCCGGATTTCACGGGAATGATATACTGTAAGCCTTTACCTATTTTTAGCATGTTCTAGTCACATGATTACTGGTGTCCACCAGCAGCAGCTGCAGGGGAAAGAAGACAACAAGCTATGATGGCCCATGCATTGTTGGCACTCCCTCCTCTCCCCTGCAGCCACTTCTGACTGACACAGGGGAACAGATCATATGAGTGG